>NC_057804.1:109333290-109633290 GCF_018294505.1 Triticum aestivum | reverse complement strand
GACATAAAGTAAAAGATAGGCCCTTCGCAGAGGGAAGAAGAGGTTGTCATGCGCTTTTAGGGCTGGATACACAAAATCTTAATGAGAAAGAACGTCACTTTATATTTCCCCTTGTATATGGACCTTTATTATGCAGTCCGTCTCTTTTATTGCTTCCATAACAAGATCGTACAAAGCTTATTTTCTCCGCACTAATAAGTCATGCATATTTAGAAAGCAATTTTTATTGCTTGCATCGATGACAACTTACTTGAAGGATCTAACTCAATCCATAGGTAGATATGGTGGACTCTCATGGCAAACTAGGTTTAAGGATATTTGGAAGCACAAGTAGTATCTCTACTTGGTACTAGGAATTTTTGGCTAGCATGAGGGGGAAAGGCAAGCTCAACATGTTTGAATGATCCATGACAATATACTTTAACTGAGATGTGAGAAAACATAACCCATTACATTGTCTTCCTTGTCCAACATCAACTCTTTAGCATGTCATACTTAACGAGTGCTCACAATTATAAAAGATGTCTATGATAATATATTTATATGTGAAATCTCTCTTCCTTCAATATTCTTTCATGAATTGTTCAAATGACCAATACAATGCTTGCTAACCTTCAATAAATTTAGAACCTCTACTTCTTAGATGTGAAGTCATTACTCCCCATGGGATAAGCAAATGAAACATATATAATTTCAGATTTATGACATTCAAGTCATTCAAGCATTTACTCATAGGATATAAGTGAAGCACACGAGTAAATGAAAAACTACTCCAAAAAGATATAAGTGAAGATCAATGAGTAGCTAAATAATTATGTAACTATGTGAAGATTCTCTCTCATTAAAGAATTTCAGATCTTGGTATTTATTCAAACATCAAACAAAGCAAAACAAAATTACATTGCAAGGATAGCACAACTCATGTGAAGAAGCAAAAACTTAGGCTCAACCGATACTAACCGATAGTGGTTGAAGAAGAAAGGTGGGATGCCTACCGGGGCATCCCCAAGCTTAGATGCTTGAGACTTCTTGAAATATTATATTGGGGTGCCTTGGGCATCCCCAATCTTGAACTTTTTTGTCTCCTTAATTCCTCTCATATCATGGTTTCTTTTTATCAAAAGCTTCATTCACAACAAACTCAACAAGAACTCGTGAGATAGGTTAGTATAAACCAATGCAAAACCTTATCATTTTCTACTGTAACAAATCACTAAAATTATTATTCAACATTTCATACTAAATGTCTCTGCATATTTAATACTCCTATCCTCAAATAGAACCATTAAACAAGCAAACATATGCAAACAATGCAACCATAACAGCAATCTGCCAAAACAGTACAGTCTGTAAAGAATGCAAGAGTATCAATACTTCCCTGACTCCAAAAATTATGAGAAAAATACTAAGCTGTAGAAGATTTATCAGATCTCAGTATGCAAAAATATTTAACATTATTCCATTTTCTGACTTTTATAGGGAATTTTTGCAACAGCGGTAAACTTTCTGTTTTCAAACAGCAACATGTATACTAGCAAAATAAGCATGGTAAAGGCTATCCTTGACATTTTTATTGAAAATATAGATGCAAAACATTATTCTAACAAAGATAAAGCAAATACTAACAAAATAAAATGACCTCCAAGCAAAACACATATTGTGTGGTGAATAAAAATATAGCTCCAAGTAAAGTTACCGACGGACAAAGACGAAAGAGGGGATGCCATCCGGGGCATTCCCAAGCTTAGGCTCTTGGTTGTCCTTGAATATTACCTTGGGGTTCCTTGGGCATCCCCAATCTTAGGCTCTTCCAACTCCTTATTCCATAGTCCATCGAATCTTTACCCAAAACTTGAAAACTTCAACCACACAAAACTCAAAACAAAACTCGTAAGCTTCGTTAGTATAAGAAAATAAAACCACCAGTTAGGTACTGTAATGAAGTCATTCTAAATTCATATTGGTGTTAAACCTACTGTATTCCAACTTCTCTATGGTTCATACCCTTACATACTAGCCATAGATGCATCAAAATAAGCAAACAACACATAGAAAACAGAATCTGTCAAAAACCGAACAGTCTGCAGTAATCTGTATCAAACGTATACTTCTAGAACTCCAAACATTCTACCATTTTAGGAAGTCCTAAGAAATTTGTGTACCAATCCAGAGCAAAAAGAATCAGATCAATAGCACGTTTCTGTGAATTAACAAAACTAATTTACTGGATGAAACAGTTTCTGATTCTCAGCAGGATCAACACAACTATCACCGTAAGCTATCCTAAAGGTCCTACTTGGCACTTTATTGAATCAAAAGCTATAAAACAAGATTATTACATTAGCATAGTCACGTGGACACACAAAAACAGTAAGGGTAAATATTGGGTTGTCTCCCAACAAGCGCTTTTCTTTAATGCCTTTCTAGCTAGGCATGATGATAACAATGATGCTCACATAAAAGATAAGAATTGAAATATAAAGAGTGCATCATGAAGAATATGACTAGCACATTTAAGTCTAACCCACTTCCTATGCATAGGGATTTTGTGAGAAAACAACTCATGGGAACAATAATCAACTAGCATGGGAAGGCAAAGCAAGCATAGCTTCAAAAATTTAAGCACATAGAGAGGAAACTTGATATTATTGCAACTCCTACAAGCATATGTTCCTCTCTCTTAATAATTTTCAGTAGCATCATGAATGAATTCAACAATATAACCAGCACCTAAAGCATTCTTTTCATGATCTACTTGCATAGAAAAATTACTACTCTCCACATAAGCAAATTTCTTCTCATGAATAATAGTGGGAGCAAACTCAACAAAATAATTATCGTGTGAGGCATAATCCAATTGAAAACTAAAATCATGATGACAAGTTTCATGGTTATAATTATTCCTAATAGCATACAAGTCATCACAATAATCATCATAGATAGCAACTTTGTTCTCATAATCAATTGGAACCTCTTCCAAAATAGTGGAATCATCACTAAATAAAGTTGAAACTCTTCCAAATCCACTTTCATGTTCATCACAATAAGATTCAACATCCTCCAAAATAGTGGGATCACTACTTCCTAAAGTTGACACTCTTCCAAACCCACTTTCATCCATATAATCATCATAAATAGGAGGCATGCTTTCATCATAATAAATATTCTCATCAAAGCTTGGGGGACAAAAAATATCATATTCATCAAACATAGCTTCCCCAAGCTTGTGGCTTTGCATATCATTAGCATCATGGATATTCAAGGAATTCATACTAACAACATTGCAATCATGCTCATCATTCACATATTTCATGCCAAGCATTCTATGTAATTCTTCTTCTAGCACTTGAGCACAATTTTCCTTTTCATCATACACACGAAAGATATTAAAAAGACGAAGCGTATGAGACAAACTTAACTCCATTTTTTTGTAGTTTTATTTTATAAACTAAACTAGTGATAAAACAAGAAACAAAAAGATTCGATTGCAAGATCTAAAGATATACCTTCAAGCACTCACCTCCCCGGCAACGGCGCCAGAAAAGAGCTTGATGTCTACTACACAACCTTCTTCTTGTAGACGTTGTTGGGCCTGCAAGTGCACAGGTTTGTCGGACAGTAGCAAATTTCCCTCAAGTGGATGACCTAAGGTTTATCAATCCGTAGGAGGAGTAGGATGAAGATGGTCTCTCTAGAACAACCCTGCAACCAAATAACAAAGAGTCTCTTGTGTCCCCAACGCACCCAATACAATGGTAAATTGTATAGGTGCACTACTTTGGCGAAGAGATGGTGATACAAGTGCAATATGGATAGTAGATAAACGTTTTTGTAATCTGAAATTATAAAAACAGCAAGGTAGCGAGCGATAAAAGTGAGCGTAAACGGTATTGCAATGATAAGAAACAAGGCCTAGGGTTCATATTTTCACTAGTGCAAGTTCTCTCAACAATAATAACATAGATAGATCATATAACAATCCCTCAACATGCAACAAAGAGTCACTCCAAAGCCACTAATAGCAGAGAACAAACGTAGAGATTATGGTAGGGTACGAAACCACCTCAAAGTTATCCTTTTTGATTGACCTATTCAAGAGTTCGTAGTAAAATAACATAAAGCTATTCTTTCTGCTCAATCTATCATAGAGTTCATACTAGAATAACACCTTAAGACACAAATCAACCAAAACCCTAATGTCACCTAGATACTCCATTGTCACCTCAAGTATCCGTGGGCATGATTATACGATATGCATCACACAATCTCAGATTCATCCAACCAACACAAAGTACTTCAAAGAGTGCCCCAAAGTTTCTACCAGAGAGTCAAGAAAACGTGTGCCAACCCCTATGCATAGGTTCATGGGCGGAACCTGCAAGTTGGTCACCAAAACATACATCAAGTGGCACGTGATATCCCATTGTCACCATAGATAAACACGGCAAGACATACATCAGTGTTCTCAAATAAAGACTCAATCCGATAAGATAACTTCAAGAGAGAAACTCAATTCATCACAAGAGAGTAGAGGGGGAGAAACATCATAAGATCCAACTATAATAGCAAAGCTCGCGATACATCAAGATCGTGCCATAGAGAGAACACGAGAGAGAGAGAGAGATCAAACACATAGCTACTGGTACATACCCTCAGCCCTGAGGGTGAACTACTCCCTCCTCGTCATGGATAGCACCAGGATGATGAAGATGGCCATCGGTGATGGTTTCCCCCTCCGGCAGGGTGCCGGAACGGGCTCCCGAGAGGTTTTTGTGGCTACAGAGGCTTGCGGCGGCGGAACTCCTGATCTATCTTGATATTCAATGGTTTTAGGGTATGTAGGCTTATATAGGCGAAAGAAGTTGGTCGGGAGGTGCTCGAGGGGCCCACGAGACAGGGGGCGCGCCCAATAGGGGGGGCCCTCCTATCTCCTGCCTCCTCGAGGCTCTTCTAACGTGAACTCCAAGTCCCCTGCGTGATATTCTTCCAAAAAATCATGATGTCGAAGGTTTCATTCCATTTGGACTCCGTTTGATATTCCTTTTCTTCAAAATACTGAAACAGGCAATAAAACAGCAATATGGGCTGGGCCTCCGGTTAATATGTTAGTCCCAAAAGTAATATAAAAGTGTATAATAAAGCCCATAATCATTCAAAACTGATAATAAAATAGCATGAATGCTTCATAAATCATAGATACGTTGGAGACGTATCAACCCCCCAGCAACGCCCACTGTTCATCCATAGGCAACATCGATCAGCTTTAGTTAGCAGCAGTAGAGAAGGAATCGCTTGATCGGGTTCAGTTAACAGCCATCGATTGATCGCTTGGGTTCAGTAAAGCGTAGCCTGCAGTGCAATCGCTCGGGTTCAGTTAAAGCCCAACGCCTCGCTCGGGCTCAGTTAGAGCCCAACGCCTCGCACCCATGTGCGTGCGTGTATGAGAGAAATGCACATCGCTCAGCCCCGACCACCCACCGTAACCGGGAACACCCCGATATTTTCCTCGCCCTCGCTTCTACCACGGTTTTTTCCATCATGGACGGCCCAAAGAATGTCATGCAGCTGCGTCTCCGGCCCGCCCAGGATGAAGAGCCCATTTTCTGTCATGATTTTTTGTCATAGAAGTAGGACCCCACCACATCTATGATAATACCGGATTTTGTCACAATTATCTTCGTAGAAGTAACATAAGTATGATAGAAAAAAAGTTCGTTCGGCCCAATCTATCACGGATGTGCCTTTTTTGCAGGGATAGCGGTAAATCAGTAAGAGACATCATAGATCGCACCATATCTAATAAAGTACGGTTACGACGTTCGGACACACCATTTCGCTGTGGTGTTCCAGGTGGCGTTAATTCTGGAACTATCCCATGTTGTTTCAAATGAAGACCAAACTCGTAACTCAAATATTCTCCTCCACGATCAGATCGTAGAAACTTTATTTTCTTGTTATGATGATTTTCCACTTCACTCTGATATTCTTTGAACGTTTCAAATGTTTCAGACTTATGCTTCATTAAGTAGATATAACAATATCTTCTTAAATCATCTGTGAAGGTAAGAAAATAATGATATTCATCACGAGCATCAATACTCATTGGTCCGCATACATCGGTATGTATTATTTCCAACAAGTCAGTAGCTCGTTCCATTGTTCCGGAGAACGGAGTTTTAGTCATCTTGCCCATAAGGCACGGTTCGCAAGCACCAAGTGATTCATAATCAAGTGATTCCAAAAGTCCATCAGTATGGAGTTTCTTCATGCGCTTTACACTAATATGACCCAAACGGTAGTGCCATAAATAAGTTGCACTATCATTATTAAACTTCAATCTTTTGGCTTCAACACTATGAATATGTGTATATTACTACTATCGAGATTCAACAAAAATAGACCACTCATCAGGGGTGCATGACCATAAAAGATATTACTCATATAAATAGAACAACCATTTTCTCTGATTTAAATGAATAACTGTCTCGCATTAAACAAGATCCAGATACAATGTTCATGCTCAACGCTGGCACCAAATAACAATTATTCAGGTCTAAAACTAATCCCGATGGTAGATGTAGAGGTAGCCTGCCGACCGCGATCACATCGACTTTGGAACCATTTCGCACGCGCATCGTCACCTCGTCCTTAGCCAATCTTTGCTTAATCCGTAGCCCCTGTTTCAAGTTGCAAATATGAGCAACAGAACCAGTATCAAATACCCAGGCGCTACTGCGAGCGTTTGTTAAGTACACATCAATAACATGTATATCAAATATACCTTTCACTTTGCCATCCTTCTTATCCGCCAAATACTTGGGGCAGTTCCGCTTCTAGTGACCAGTCCCTTTGTAGTAGAAGCACTCAGTTTCAGGCTTAGGTCCAGACTTGGGTTTCTTCTCTTGAGCAGCAACCTTTTTGCCGTTATTCTTGAAGTCCCCTTTCTTCCCTTTGCCCTTTTCTTGAAACTAGTGGTCTTATTGACCATCAACACTTGATGCTCCTTTTTTATTTCTACCTTTGCGGCCTTTAGCATCGCGAAGAGCTCGAGAATAGTCTTGTCCATCCCTTGCATATTATAGTTCATCATGAAGCCTTTATAGCTTGGTGGAAGTGATTGAAGAACTCTGTCAATGACACAATCAACTGGAAGATCAACTCCCAGCTGAGTCAAGTGATTACGATACCCAGACATTTTGAGTATCTGCTCACTGACAGAACTATTCTCCTCCATTTTGCAACTGTAGAACTTGTTGGAGACTTCATATCTCTCAACTCGGGTATTTGCTTGAAATATTAACTTCAACTCTTGTAACATCTCATATGCTCCATGACGTTCAAAACGTCTTTGAAGTCCCGATTCAAAGCCGTACAACATGGCACACTAAACTATCGAGTAGTCATCAGCTTTGCTCTGCCAGATGTTCTTAACATCATCAGTAGCATCTGCAGCGGGCCTGGCACCTAGCGGTGCTTCCAGGACGTAATTCTTCTATGCAGCAATGAGGATAATCCTCAAGTTACGGACACAGTCCGTGTAGTTGCTGCCATCATCTTTTAACTTAGCTTTCTCTAGGAATGCATTAAAATTCAAAGGAACGGTAGCACGGGCCATTGATCTACAACAACATAGACATGCAAAATACTATCAGGAACTAAGTTCATGATAAATTAAAGTTCAGCTAATCATATTACTTAAGAACTCCTGAAAGTGTTAGTTATCAACTAGAGGGGGGGTGAATAGGCGATTTTTATGAAAGACTTCAAAACATGGGAGTTTTGAAGACAAACAAGAGAAACAACACTATTCGTATGCAGCGGAAGGTTGACTACACTAGACAAACCATAGTCAAGTATTCAATGATGTAAAAGCATGAAGACTATTAGCAGCTAGGTCGTAAGGATCAGGGTGGAAGATAGTATGAAGCCAATCAGAACAAGTAGTCACATAGTGAAGTCAAATAGGCAGAGCAATCAGGCAATGACTTCACAAAGACAAAATATAAGTAAGGAGAGTAAGAGATAGAACTAGTGTGTTGTGAAGACAAGGATTTGTTAGACCAGTTCCAGTTGTTGTGACAATTGTACGTCTGGTTAGGGAGGCTGAGATTGAACTCGGAAGACCGGTTCTTCACCTTATTCCCCTTGAGCTAAGGACACACAGACCTCGCCCAATCACTCTGGTAAGTCTTCAAGGTAGACTTCCAAACCTTCACAGACTTTGTTCACCGGCAATCCACAATGACTCTTGGATGCTCAGAACACGACGCCTAACCGGCTGGAGGATTTACGGTCCTCAAGTGTAACAAGTCTTCAGATCACGTGGACAGAAAGACTTTAGTGATGCCAAACACTCTCTGGGCTTTGGGTGGTTTGGGCTTTGTCCTCGCAAGGATTCTCTCTCTCAAATGCTTCGGAGGTGGGTTGCTCTCAAACAAAAAAAGCCGTATCTAACTCTGAGCAGCCACCAATTTATGGTGTAGGGGGTGGGCTATTTAGGGCCAGTTCTTTTGGGCAATTCTCCCAGAATTGACCCCCTCCACAGCTTCTCCCAGAATTGCCACTTGATACTTTTTTATAATTCCTATCTAATTAGACCTTAATTAGCTAGAAATTGTAAAAAAGTATCAAGTGGCAATTCTGGGAGAAGCTGGGGAGGGGGTCAATTCTGGGAGAATTGCCCAAAAGAACTGGCTTTTATAGCCACTAGGCAACCCGACCCGATTTGTCCGAAATGACCCTGGGTCACTAAGGAACTGACACGTGTCACAACGATCAGATTTCAAACACACGCGACAGCTTGACTTGGGCTACAAGTAAAGCCGACTTATCCGACTCTGGATAAGATTTGCTCTCATTGTCTTCGCTCGAAGGCATAGGATTTTGGTTGAGAATCACTAAAGTCACTCTGACTTTGTTCACTTGGACCCCACTTAACTGTGCGGTGGTTCCTATGACTCAACAAGGAAGAAAAGAAACAACGAAACTACTAAGTCTTCGCGCTCCATAGTCTTCACTCAATGTCTTCTTATGTCATAGTCTTTAGTGTGAATATCTTCACGTACCACCATTATCTTCAATGTCTTCATACATTTTTAGGGGTCATCTCCGGTAGGTAAACCGAATCAAGGAGGGATTACTACTTGAGTTATCCTACAATTCTCACAAACACATTAGTCCCTCAACCACGTTTGTCGTCAATACTCCAAAACCAAACTAGGGGTGGCACTAGATGCACTTACAATCTCCCCCTTTTTGGTGATTGATGACAAACTGATTGAAGTTTTCAACGGGGATATAAATATGTGAAATTGTAAAGGATGAGGTATTGTCTTCATAAGTAGCAACAGACTCCCCCTGAAGATGTTCATATAAATAATTTGCTTTTGGAATGCAAATGCACATGGCAGGTTCTACTTGTGGAGATCCTCTTCAACTTATGAAGAAAAATCAGCATGCATGATTCGATGTAACGAAGATAATGACATGCATAATGAGAAGTGGACGTCTGCAAAATGATTTAAGTGCGGAAGTTATCATCGCACATGCGGAATTTATCATCACATCACAAAATAATAAATAAGTAGAAGACGACCATCGAGTTTAAGTGTTACAACTCAGAGAACCAAATGTATCAAGAGCAAGTGTTGTAAACACTAGGCAAAATATAATGCAACCGCCCATATGAACCCGCTTGAAGACTATCAACTCATAGCTTCTCCCCCTTTTGTCAGTAAGGACCAAAAAGGGTTGAAGACAGTGAGCCTCTACTCGTTCCCATAAGGAGTAGGAGAAGATGCAGGGTTGGTGTCGAGGTTTGGCGGTGCAGACGAACTTGGAGTAGTGTTGATACGCGTTGGAGGTGGCGAAGTAGCATCATCTTGATCCTCGATCACACGAGCATTCATGGTTGCAGCAGAAGATGAGTACTCTGAGTCTTCAAGAGATGGAGTGCACCGCAGAACAACATTTCTGGGTGGAGTGGAATCAAACTTGAATCTTTCTGAGAAGCCATCGTCCTGAAGATCTTCCTCAGCACACATAAGCGTCAGCCCTTTCCATGTGCGTCGACAGGTTTCATGCGCGACAAAGGCATTCTTGGTTGCAAGGTTGTGAATGCGGTTGACGTCAGTCATGATGCTCTGCATCTGGCGCTTGAGCCAATCATGATGCCTATCCTGCTTTTGATGTAGGCCAACGAGAAGCTCTCGGTCATTGAGAACACGAGATCGCTTTTGAGGCCGTTTAGCAATTGTGCTGTCAGTGGCTTCGGTTTGGGCACGGTGAGGTGCACGTGTAGTACCAGCCAACGGATAGACTCGAGTGGCAACCAGCACACCTTCGATGGGCCGAGTAAAGCTCTGACGATCAACGTTATGAAGATAAAGTGGCTCATTGTCAGGCTCTGGATAGATGGCTTCAACAGACATATCGACATCTGGCAAGAAGACAATGTGGTTGCGTGCAGATGGCTGATAGTTGAAAGCAGTGTGAAGCTTGATCAGACGCATGATCCATGGAGCATAGAACTTCAAGCCAAAAATGTCACATCCTGATGCAGCAAGTTGGCGGATGAAGAAATCTCCCGTTCTCAATGAAGAAATCCTGATGCAGCCAAAAATGTCTTCATTGCACCTTCTAGCTTGGCCTTTGGAGAATATCATTTGATGGGCCAGAGAGTTCGCCTTATGATGTGATAGATTGTGCGTGGCAGTTACTCAAGGTCTTCAACAAAGAACTCCGTAGGATATTCTGCATCTGGAGGCAATGGCTTCATCACACTGAGCATCTGGCTCATGTCGGGTTCTGGCTTGTGAAAGATGCTTTCCACAGCTGCAGTGTGAAGCTGACAACCAGGTTCATAGAGATCACCTGGAGTGGGCAGGCCGGTAAGCTCAATGACATCAAATGCTTTGCACTACTACAAAAAGGGCTATAGATGGAATGGCCACTAATGGCGCACCTGTGATGTGGTGCGCCATTACTATATTCTAATGGCGCACCATTAATATATTACTAATGGCGCACCTGGTGTGTGGTGCGCCATTAGTAGTTTTGAAAAAAAAACATAAAAAAAATTTGTTACTAATGGCGCACCGTTGCATAGTGCGCCATTACTAATTGACATAGTAATGGCGCACCACATCCGTCGTGCGCATTAGTAGTTTTGAAAAAATAAGTAAAAAAAATTGTTACTAATGGCGCACCATGTCTCGGTGCGCCATTACTAGTTTTAACTAGTAATGGCACACTTTCCACTGGTGCGCCATTACTAAGTTTTTTTCAAAAAATAATCAAAAAAAATATCAGTTTTTTTTTATTTTTTTTCAAAACTAGTAATGGCGCACCGTGGTGTGGTGCGCCATTACTAATTAAACTAGTAATGGCGCACCACCCCACGGTGCGCCATTACTAACTTGCCCCAACACCGAATGCAAACACCCCCCCCCCACCCGTGGATCGCCTTTTCAGTTTTAAAAAAATAAAAGAAAATGTTGGAAATGTCAAAAAAATAAAAGATAATATGTTTCCCATGTGATATGTGCTCTATTTTTTGGGAAAATTTACAAATATGAATTTCGACTTTATTTGCAAATCTCTCTGGAAATTTGTAAAATCGGCATAACTTTTGCATACGAACTCGGATGAAAAAGTTTTTTATATGAAAAATCATCTACTCGTAAAGTTACATCCAAATTTAACGGGGGAACCCCGTAAACATTTTCAAAATCCCCAAAAACCTAACAGAAAAAAAGTTACAAGGCTTTCAAGATCTAGCGGCAAAAAAATTCAAAAAATTTCAAACTTACTAGTGGCGCACCGTGGATGTGGTGCGCCACTAGTAACAGAAAAAAAATTGGTTTTGAATTTTTTTTTGAATTTTATTTCAAAAAATGATACGTAACATGATCGGGAGGTTTGAAATATTTTTCAAAATTTCATCACACTCATGAACATGAACAAAGTCCTAGACATCAACAAGGTATAACAGGATTGATATGCTAGATATATCAACAAGTGCCTGTGAAGTGAGCTGTTGCTGGGTTGGATAGAACTCTGAAGTTAAGCGTGCTTGGACTGGAGTAGTGTGAGGATGGGTGACCTTTCGGGAAGTTTGACCATGGAGTGTGATTTGACCCGAGATTAAGCCATAGTGAACTGAGATTAAGAAAAAATTTAAAAAAAATTCTGAAAAAAATTTAAAATTTTTTTTTTGAAAAAAAATGTTACTAATGGCGCACTTCTATGTGGTGCGCCATTAGTATACCAGATACTAATGGCGCACCGTAGGCTATACTAATGGCGCACTACATGGTGCGCCGTTAGTATACCAGATACTAATGGCGCATCAGTGGTGCGCCATTAGTAAAAAATACTAATGGCGTGCTAGTAATGGCGCACCGGTAGTGCGCCATTAGTAGGCAAAACCGGTGCGCCATTAGTAGGCCTTTTTCTAGTAGTGTTGGCTTCATGATGGATATTTCCTGTCATCCACTCAAGGACCCAAGTCTTAGGATCCCTGTTGTAGCCTCTGATATGAAGAGTGGCGTAGAATTGAAGCAGCACCTCTTCATTCTAGTGCTCCTTATCAGTGATGAAATGCAGTAAGCCAGCCCCTCTGAAGCAATCTAGAGCTTCTTCTAAGTAGGGCAGGCCAGCTATGACTTCAGTATCAAGGCGCATATGCAGAAATATGCGGCCTTGGTTGTACAGAATGCATGAATAATAGTTGTGCTGCTGATAACTCCAGAACCGATCAGATGAAATCCTGGGCCTGGTGTAGGGGTTCTTATCACTATCGAAGAAGGTGTTGTGTGCAATGAAGCCATTGACATGGAAAGATCCTGGTGAAGTGGCAGTACCTGGAAATCTGGGCAGTCTTGGCTTTGGCTTCTGAACCTGAGGCCTGTGCTCGGCATGGTAATCAAATTGAGGACCAGCAGCAGGTGGAGGAATCAGAATAGGCCATCTGATAGTGACAAGTTGGCCATAGTTATATGCTTGCTCGATGGTATGTGGCCTTGGAGGCGGAATAGGGGCAATGGCATTGACTTCAGGCTGCAGATTTGCGTTAGGTGCGGCATTTACTTCAGCTGTTTCATGGGCTTCATTGGCTACTGGTGAATTGCCCACTATAGGCTCCACATTGGCTTCGGCCATGACAATGTCATTGGCTTTGGGAATGTCAGTTGTGGCAGCCTCAGGATTCTCACCCTCCACTTGAATAGCTGGAGGTTCGGGCATAGACGGGTTCTCTTCATTAACTTCTTCCTGAGTTGCAGGGGGAGTAGCGACATGCTCTTCTTCTTGTGTTGCTCCAGCTGATGCAGCCGGAGGGTCTTCAGCAACATTGGCTTCAGACACAGGGACAGTCACAGAAGGATTGTCTTCAGAGAACACTTGACGTGCCAATGAACTTGACAAGTTGGAGCCCTCTTCTATGATGGTGGTCATGGAGACAGATGGCCTCAGGCCTTTGCAAAGCCGTTGGAATACGGGCAACGCCTTTGGTGATGGTGATGTCTCCATGTAGTTATCATCATTGGACATGGGGCTGATGACGGGCATAGATGACGGTTGGGGTGTACTTGGTGAGTCTTGATGTGGGGTAGCTGGCTGGGGGCGATCAGCCCACGATGCATCTTGTGAGATTGGCGTCAAAGGACAACCAATACTTATAAGCTCACTATTCGTTCGAACAGGCATTGATATTGATGGGCGCTCGATCTGAGGAAGAACTTCATCATCTTCTACATTGTCTTGGGGACCAATGTCTTCAGTCGCGATAGGATGAACGACTGGAACTTCTTGTTCTTCAGGAGCCTCTGTGGAAGCAGGCTCATGAACAATCATTCGACGCTCTTGGTTTGCAGACGGAGGGGAAACAAAGGCAAGGGGTTCAACAACAAGGGGCTCTGTAGGAGCAGCCCAATCTCTCTTCTTAGTTTTTCTCTTCTTAGGGGGTGGTGCTTCATCAGTGGTACGCTTGGTTTTCCTCTTCCTGGCTTCGGCTTCAGCTGCCTTGTTTTTATTCTGTTCTGAAGCCACTGTGGAGACCTTAGGCTTCGAGCCTGTCATGCTGGCAGGGAAGAAAATGCGAGGTTCTTCCCACCTTGGAGCTTCAGTGGGGGCCACAGTAGACTTCTTTTGCTTGGCAGTCATTTTGGGGTCAATACCAGGACGCCCAAGTGCCTTGTGCTTTTCAGCTTCGTTGTACGCCTGAACACATTTGGCAGCAAGAGTCTTCATGCATTCTCTTGAGCCTTTGGCTTCTTCACGCTTCTTGCGAAAGGCTTCTTTAAGGTCATTCAGCATCACCTTGAATTTTTGGACATCAGCCACACTCAGCTTGGCCACATGCTTCTTGAACTGTTCCTTCTCGAAATCAATCTTGTGTTTCAATTCAACAATTCGCTGGGCCAGAGCTAGCTTAGGAGCAATAGCGCCTTGGAAGGCGACACTGATGCCAATGGGAAGTTGAAGATCATCAAAGCTGAGATCTTGATTGTCGAACCATTCATCAATGAAATTGTGCAAGATGTTCACATCAAAGAGGGGCAGATCATTGAAGATCTCCGCCTCTTGGTTGCTCTTGATCAACTATTCTAGAGCATCCTCACCAAATTCTTCATCTAAAGACAAATCAATGGCTTCAGATTCGTTCCTCAGAACGACAGCTGGTGTCAGTGCTTGGCTGAGTCTCTGAACAGGTTTCTTCTGTGGCTTCTCATGCTTCTTGGAGACGTGAGAGAGATCTTCAGAGTTATTGCTGGGAGCAGAAGGGGCAGTTGCAAATGGCTTCACTCTCGAAGCCTTTGGACCAGCAGATGGTTTTGAAGCTTTAGTCTTCTTTTGCTTCTGAGGCTTTGGAGCAGGAGCTGGAGCTTCGTCGGTGTTAGAATCATCATCAGAATGATCCACTTTGGCACCTTGAACAGTAATGTGAG
Organism: Triticum aestivum; assembly: GCF_018294505.1. Taxonomy (NCBI): domain Eukaryota; kingdom Viridiplantae; phylum Streptophyta; class Magnoliopsida; order Poales; family Poaceae; genus Triticum; species Triticum aestivum. Next base: position 109,618,342 of record NC_057804.1, on the reverse strand, counting down.
TGATGAGGCCAGCAAGGTTGTAGAAGGGGCCAATCCTATTTTCATTGGCTTCATGGGTGCCATTGTCCCGTGGTGAGGAGGGACAGGGTTGAAGTCAAGCCCTAGAGCCTTCTTGTTCTTCGTAGCTGAGTCTTTGGTGAACTGGTAATTGCGCTTAAAGAGATGATCTTCGCGGCACCATAGCAGAGAAGAAGGGTCAGCATTCTCTGGCTCTGGTCCGCGAACCATGCAAGGATAGAATTCCCATTGGAGGGCTTTGGAAAGAGACTGGGGTTGAAGATTTTTGTACACAATATCTTCCTAGGGTGCCTTGATGGAATTTTTCTCTACATATTCTTCAGCGACGAAGCGGTATTTGAACCATTCTTTAGCCCAATATCTTCGAATCCATTGGATTCGATTCTTGCATTCAGTATAAGTTTCTTTTGGATCAGTTTTGTACATCTCGTGCAAATCTGGAGGTAAGTCCTTAGAGGTGTTACCACGATGCTGTCTGCCTCCCTTTCTTGCTGACTTTTCAGTTGCCATGAAGGGGAAACTGAAAGGCTTCAGTGCGTGCAATGGCTTCAAACGGCTGGACTGACAGGAACTCGCTTCAGGTGAGTTGATGTGACTCTGCAAGAATTCTACAAACGAATGCAGACTATGAGAACTAAGGGATTCTCCCACAGACATGTACCTGTGACAGCATTAAAGGTGCGAGGGAAGGGGAAGAGGTCATATGCATTCTCAGAAGATTTTGAAGATAAATCAGTTTGAAGACATTGACCTCATATCGCGAAGACATTCACTTATATGATGAGAGTTGGTTCCAGAGTTGTACAAATCCAAGAATAAGTACAAGTGAGGAATCTAACTTGTGAAAGCATAAGTGAATATACTAGGCAGAATACGAGATGCAGAAAGAGGTAGATTCATGTTCGAAGATCTAGAAACCACTTTTGGTAGGAAGGGATGAATCTATCAGATCAAAAAGACGGTAAAAATTAAACTTTGATTACCACACGAAGAACTGCTAGACGGAGCGAAGATGGATGCCGAGCAGTTCGATCTCCCATGCCCTAACTTGGCGACGGAAGACACCTACGGCAACGGCGGATAAGACGAGGTCTGCGGCCGGCGTGAGGACGGCGTCGAGGAGGTCGCGGCAGCTAAGCGCTTCGTCGTCGGCGGTGTCGAGAGCTAGCGTAGGCGCTAGGGTTTGCAAGAGATGGCGAAGGAGGAAGAAGGATTTTTGACCGAGACAAGACAAGCATTTATAAGGACAGTGATAGCACAGTGCAATTATGCAAGTGCCCCTGGCTGTTCACATCTGATGGACACATGGCGAACATGCAACTCATTGAGAGTTGTTCCATGTTCCCACGCATGCCTGGATTGTCGGGGTGGTCGTTCCGAATTCTCCGGGTTTCAGGCAAAAAGGACATGTCATTAAAGCTAGATATAAATGTTTGTCATTGTATCTTCTGCTGACAAGGACGCAGAGAAGACATTCGGCAGTTTCAACAGAATGCATATGATTTGGATATATAGAGCTTGAGGTAGAAAGCATAGAGAGGTTAGGGTCCGATCACATTCACTTAGTTCAAAAGATTCGAACAAGAAGACATAGCTATAAGTGAATGTTGTAGAGGACAGAATACAGTGTATATATATAACAGAGTAAAGCCAAATCAGTAATCACGAAATCAAATTAATGTTGAAGTAAAATCAGTTGCGAAGACTTTGCAAATATGGCGCCATGAGGAAACACTTAGTAAGATTTTGGTGGTGGTGTTACCCACCGTATAGGAAGTATTAGACCCAGACACGGCGCACAATTATCGTGGCGCTCTGAAGTCAATTTCCACATTAATGTATTCACACTTAGAGTGTATGTCTTCATTGATTGAAGATATACATTACTTTGTGTGTTGCACATCTAAGTCATCAAAATGCATAAGTGTTAGGATGTGTGTCCAATTCACAGGACATTTGAGGATTCCAAGATATTTAGCTCACACTGCAACTTGCAAAACCTTTTCTCATCCAAGGGCTTTGTGAAGATATCAGCCAATTGCTCTTCAGTGTTGACGTGAATGATATCAATATCTTCCATAACATGATCTCTGAGAAAGTGATGATGAATCTCAATGTGCTTTGTCTTCGAGTGCTGAACTGGATTGTTGGCAATCTTGATGGCACTCTCATTGTCGCAGTAGAGAGGCACATTCTTCAGGTGTATACCATAGTCCATGAGAGTTTTCTTCATCCAGAGAAGCTGAGCACAGCAAGATCCAACAGCAATGTATTCAGATTCAGCAGTGGAGAGAGATACACGGTTCTGCTTCTTTGAAGACCAACAAACAAGTGATCGTCCCAGAAAGTGACATGTGCCTGATGTGGACTTGCGATCAACCTTGTCACCAGCATAATCAGCATCTGAGAATCCAACTAGATCAAACTCTGAGCCCTTTGGATACCATAATCCTAGTGTTGGGGTGTAAGCCAAATATCGAAGAATCCGCTTCACAGCTAAGTGATGCGATTCCTTTGGTGCCGCTTGAAATCGGGCACACATGCAAACACTAAGCATTATATCTGGCCTAGATGCACATAAATAAAGCAAAGAACCAATCATGGAGTGGTATACCTTTTGGTTGAATTCTTTACCATTGTCGTCGGGACCCAAATGACTTTTGGTTGGCATTGGCGTCGTATATCCTTTGCAGTCTTGCATTCCAAACTTCTTCAGGCAATCTTTGAGATATTTTTCTTGAGATATGAAGATGTCGTTGCGTTGCTGACGGATTTGGAGACCCAGAAAGAAGTTCAGTTCACCCATCATGGACATCTGATATTGCTCTTGCATCATATGACCAAACTCATCACTGTATTTCTTGTTGGTGCAGCCGAAGATAATGTCATCCACATATATTTGGCACACAAACAGTTCACCATGATAAGTCTTCGTGAAGAGAGTAGGGTCTAGTGAACCAGGTTTGAAGCCTTTGCTCTTCAGAAAGTCGTTGAGCGTATCATACCAAGCGAGAGGGGCTTGTTTGAGGCCATACAGTGCCTTGTTGAGGTTGTACACCATATCAGGATGTTTTGGATCTTTAAACCCTGGAGGCTATGCAACATATACTTCTTGTTCTATCTTTCCATTGAGAAAAGCACTCTTCACATCCATTTGATATAGGAGAATGTTGTGATGATTTGCATAGGCAAGCAGTATGTGAATAGCTTCAAGCCTTGCCACAGGAGCAAAAGTTTCATCAAAGTCAATCCCTTCCACTTGAGTGTAGCCTTGAGCAACTAGACGAGCTTTGTTTCTGACCACTTGACCATGTTCATCTTGCTTGTTGCGATATATCCATTTGGTGCCAATGATATTGTGCCTTCGAGGATCAGGACGCTTGACTAGTTCCCACACATCATTCAACTCAAACTGTTGAAGCTCTTCTTGCATGGCTTGAATCCATTCAGGTTCCATGAAGGCTTCGGTCACTTTTGTGGGTTCTGAGATTGAGACGAATGCAAAGTTTCCACAAAAATTGGTGAGTTGTGTTGCTCTTTGTGTGGCTCTTGAACGAGTGAGTGGACCAGGTGCATTGAGGCTATCAATCATCTTCTCAGTTTGTACTTCATTTGCAACACGAGGATGAGCAGGACGAAGATTTTGCTCTTGCTGATCATTGTCATCATTTGGGGAATTGTCTTCAGGCTGAGCATTGTCTTCAGGTTGATCAGGTGCAGAAATGACAAGTTCCTCTTCAGACAGACTCTCAGAGGGTATGATTTCGCCAATTCCCATTTTCTTGATTGACTCACTAGGGGATAACTCATCTAGCACATTTGGCAGGTGCTCTCTTTGTGAGTCATTAGTCTCATCGAACCGCACATCCACAGTTTCAACCACTTTATAGTGAAAGAGGTTGAAGACTCTGTAGGAGTGCGAATCCTTTCCGTAACCAAGCATAAAACCTTCATGTGCTTTCGGTGCAAATTTTTAAGTGTGATGAGGATCCTTGATCCAGCACCTGGCACCAAATACTCCAAGGTAACTTACGTTTGGCTTCTTACCAGTAAGGAGCTCATAGGAGGTTTTCTTCAGAAGCTTGTGAAGATAAACACGGTTGATGATGTGGCATGCAGTGTCAATGGCTTCAGGCCAGAACTTCCGTGGAGTCTTGTACTCATCAAGCATCGTTCGAGCCATCTCAATAAGAGTTTTATTCTTGCGCTCAGCGATGCCATTCTGCTGAGGTGTGTAAGGAGCAGAGAACTCATGAGTGATACCCATGGTATCTAGGTAGAGGTTGAGGCCCACAGTGCAGTTTGGGGGATAGGCCTCACCAAGAGTGTTGTGAAGCATAAACATTTGATGCACAAGAGGATTATCAAAGATTAGATCAAGGTTAGGACTGATAGTATGACTGGCAAGGGATTCAGATATGAAATACATAGTAAGATCATTTTGGGCATTTTCTCTTGCGTCCCATAATGTGTTTTAGGTCTCCAGCAATAGCATCGGACGCCTTTGATTTCCGGCTAGAGACCTTTCTCTGCAAAAGAAAGTTAATTCTTCTTAACCACCCACATCTTCAGGGATGGCTTAGAAGCAATGAGTCTAAGTGCAGCATCTGAGAATTTTGGCTTTGGAGCCATAGCAAATTGCCTTGCAGGAGAAGAACGATACTCATATGAAAAAGCAGAAAAGTTCTTAGTTCTATGAACATAGCGGTTTGAAGACACACGCTCATATTCATAAGTCTGAGTATGGTTTCCCTGCAAAACATTGGCGTTAGGGTGACTCAGGTGAGTCATGTATCTGTATGAAGCCTTTGGGCCATATGAAGCCATAGGTCTGGGGTTTGTCTTCTTCCCTGGTGGTGTCAGGATGACATTCACAGGAAGATTCTCAATACACTGTTTAGGTACCGAGATCTTCTTCATAGGTGGTCCATTCCTGCAGTTAGTACCAATATACCTGGCAAACACTTCACCATCCTGATCCTTAAACAGTTTATAGTTTGCATCAAAGGATTCATCAATGATAATAAGGTTAGCGCAAGTGAAACCAGTTAAGGTGGATGGATCTACTGAAGGTTCCTTTGCAGCAACCCATGTGGTTTTGGGGTAATGCTCAGGCTTCCAGTACGACCCATCAACATTCATTTTCCTCTCGAACCAAATACCCTCTTTTCTAGGGTTTCGGTCCAGAATCTGCTTTTTGAGGACATCACATAATGTCTGATGCCCTTTGAGGCTTTTGTACATCCCTGTCTCAATCAGTGTCTTCAACCTGGCATTCTCATCAGCAATAGTAGTGGTATCCTCAACAGAGGGGTTAGTTACCACATTAACAGCGTTATCATGCTCAATGCATTTTAAACATGGTGGTTCAAATCCTTCCTGAGCGGGACTGATCTATTGAGCGCGAAGTGACTCGTTCTCCTTTTGAAGATCTTCATGATCCGATCTCAATTTCTCAAGTTCCTGCTTCCTTTGAAGATAATCATAGGAAAGCTTTTCATGAGATGTTGAGAGAGTTTCATGATGACCTTCAAGTTCCAGGTACTTAACATGAAGATTTTTTATGTCTTCAATTAAGGACTGAGTCTTAGTCATTTCTGCGTCCAACAGGTCATCGCTTTTGTCTAACAGTTTTTGAATATGCTCCATAGCTTTCTGTTGTTCAATTGCAATTTTAGCAAGTTTTTTGTAGCTGGGTTTGGATTCACCATCAGAGTCATCTTCACTTGATGTTTGAAAGTAAGCATCGCGAGAGTTTGCCTTGGCACCACGTTCCATGAAGCAGTAGGTGGGAGCCGAGTCGTTCTCGTCATTAGTGTTGTTGACGGAGTCATTGTCTTCAGTGTTGAAGATGGACTTGGCGACGTAGGCTATAGCTAGAGCCAGACTTGCAATACGAGAGTCAGAATCCTCCTCAGACTCCACCACTTACTCCCCAGAAGCAGACTCCTCCTCTAAATCCATTTCCTTGCCAACAAAAGCACGTGCCTTGCCTGATGAGCTCTTCTTTTGTGATGAAGACTTAGAGTAAGATTTGGAAGAAGACTTTGAGGATTTCTTCTTCTTCTTGTCATCAGAATCATATTCTTTGTTCTTCTTTTTCTTCTTCTCATTGTCCCACTGTGGACATTCAGAGATGTAGTGGCCAGGTTTCTTGCACTTGTGACAGGTTCTTTTCTTGTTGTCATAGGTGGAAGATTCATCGTCCCTTGAGCTGGATCGTGAAGACTTTCTAAAGTTTTTCTTCCTGGTGAATCTCTGGAACTTCTTCACAAGCATAGCAAGCTCCTTTCCAATGTCTTCAGGATCATCAGAATTGCAGTCAGATTCTTCTCCAGATGAGGAAGCTGCAGCCTTTGCCTTCAAGGCACGAGTTCGGCCGTAGTTGGGGCCATAGATATCTTGTTTCTCAGATAGTTGGTACTCATGTGTGTTGAGCCTCTCGAGTATGTTAGACGAATCGAGTGTCTTGAAATCAGGGCGTTCTTGTATCATCGGGGCTAAGGTGTCAAATGAGCTGTCGAGAGATCTCAGCGGTGTCTTCACAATTTCATGCTTCGTAATGCCAGTTGCACCGAGTGCACTGAGATCATTGGTGATATTAGTGAGGCGATCAAACGTGAGCTGGACATTCTCGTTGTCGTGCCTTTTGAAGCGGTTGAAGAGGTTGCGAAGAGTACTGCTTTGTTGATCACGCTGTGTTGAGACGCCTTCATTGACCTTGGAGAGCCAGTCCCAGACTAGCTTCGACGTTTCCAGAGCGCTCACACAGCCATACTGCCCTTTGGTCAGATGACCACAGATGATGTTCTTGGCAGTAGAGTCCAGTTGAATGAAATTCTTCACATCAGTGGAGGTGACACCTTCACCACTCTTAGGAACGCCATTCTTGACGACATACCACAGATCGACATCAATGGCTTCAAGATGCATGCGCATCCTGTTCTTCCAGTAGGGATATTCAGTGCCATCAAAGATGGGACACGCAGCGGAGACCTTGATTATCCCTGCAGTCAACATAGCTAAAACTCCAGGTGGTTAAACCGAATCACACAGAACAAGGGAGTACCTTGCTCTAATACCAATTGAAAGTGCTAGTTATCAACTAGAGGGGGGTGAATAGGCGATTTTTATGAAAGACTTCAAAACATGGGAGTTTTGAAGAAAAACAGGAGAAACAACACTATTCATATGCAGCGGAAGGTTGACTACACTAGACAAACCATAGTCAAGTATTCAATGATGTAAAAGCATGAAGACTATTAGCAGCTAGGTAGTATGGATTAGGGTGGAAGATAGTATGAAGCCAATCAGAACAAGTAGTCACATAGTGAAGTCAAACAGGCAGAGCAATCAGGCAATGACTTCACAAAGACAAACTGTAAGTAAGGAGAGTAAGAGATAGAACCAGTGTGTTGTGAAGACAAGGATTTGTTCGACTAGTTCCAGTTGTTGTGACAACTGTACGTCTGGTTAGGGAGGCTGAGATTGAACTCAGAAGACCGGGTCTTCACCTTATTCCCCTTGAGCTAAGGACACACAGTCCTCACCCAATCACTCTGGTAAGTCTTTAAGGTAGACTTCCAAACCTTCACAGACTTTGTTCACCGGCAATCCACAATGACTCTTGGATGCTCAGAACGCGACGCCTAACCGGCTGGAGGATTCACAGTCCTCAAGTGTAACAAGTCTTCAGATCAAGCGGACAGAAAGACTTCAGTGATGCCAAACACTCTCTGGGATTTGGGTGGTTTGGGCTTTGTCCTCGCAAGGATTTCTCTCTCAAAGGCTTCGGAGGTGGGTTGCTCTCAAACGACAAAAGCCGTATCTAACTCTGAGCAGCCACCAATTTATGGTATAGGGGGTGGGCTATTTATAGCCACTGGGCATTCCCGACCTGATTTGTCTGAAATGACCCTAGGTCACTAAGGAACTGACACGTGTCACAATGGTCAGATTTCAAACACACGCGACAGCTTGACTTGGGCTACAAGTAAAGTTGACTTATCCGACTCTGGATAAGATTTGCTCTCATTGTCTTTGCTCGAAGACATAGGATTTTGGTTGAGCATCACTAAAGTAACTCTGACTTTGTTCACTTGGACCCCACTTAACAGTGCGGTGGTTTCTATGACTCAACAAGGAAGAGAAGAAACAACGAAACTACTAAGTCTTCGCGCTCCATAGTCTTCACTCAATGTCTTCTTCTGTCATAGTCTTTAGTGTGAGTGTCTTCACGTACCACCATTATCTTCAATGTCTTCATACATTTTTAGGGGTCATCTCCGGTAGGTAAACCGAATCAAGGAGGGACTACTACCTGAGTTATCCTGCAATTCTCACAAACACATTAGTCCCTCAACCACGTTTGTCGTCAATACTCCAAAACCAAACTAGGGGTGGCACTAGATGCACTTACAACTCCCACTTAGATAGACATCCCTCTAATCATCTAAGTGATCACGTGATCCAAATCAACTAAACCATGTCCGATCATCACGTGAGATGGAGTAGTTTTCAATGGTGAACATCAATATGTTGATCATATCTACTATATGATTCATGCTCGACCTTTCGGTCTCAGTGTTCCGAGGGCATATCTGCATATGCTAGGCTCGTCAAGTTTAACCCGAGTATTATGCGTGTGCAAAACTAGCTTGCACCCATTGTATGTGAATGTAGAGCTTATCACACCCGATCATCACATGGTGTCTCAGCACGATGAACTGTAGCAACAGTGCATACTCAGGGAGAACACTTGTAGCTTGAAATTTAGTAAGGGATCATCTTATAATGCTACCGACGTTCTAAGCAAAATAAGATGCATAAAGGATAAACATCACATGCAATCAAAATATGTGACATGATATGGCCATCATCATCTTGTGCTCATGATCTCCATCATCGAAGCATCGCCATGATCTCCAACGTCACCGGCGCGACACCTTGATCTCCATCATAGCATCGTTGTCATTCCGCTACCTATTGTTACTACGACTATCACTACCTCTTAGTGATAAAGTAAAACAATTACATGGCGATTGCATTGCATACAATAAAGCGACAACCATATGGCTCCTGCCAGTTGCCGATAACTTTGTTACAAAACATGATCATCTCATACAACAATTTATATCACATCATGCTTGACCATATCACATCACAGCAAGCCCTGCAAAAACTTGTTAGACGTCCTCTACTTTGTTGTTGCAAGTTTTATGTGGCTGCTACGGGATTCTAGCAAGAACCGTTCTTACCTACCTATCAAAACCACAACGATTTTTCATCAAGTGTGTTGTTTTAACCTTCAACAAGGACCGAGCGTAGGCACACTCGAGTCAACTAAAGTTGGAGAAAGAGACACTCACCAGCCACCTATGTGCAAAGCACGTCAGTAGAACCAGTCTCGCGTAAGCATACGCGTAATGTCGGTCTGAGCCGCTTCATCCAACTATATCGCCGTATCAAAGTATGATATGCTGGTAAGCAGTATGACTATTATCGCCCACAACTCTTTGTGTTCTACTCGTTCATATAACATCTACGCATAGACCTAGCTCGGATGCCACTGTAGGGGAACGCGGTAATTTCAAAAAAATTCCTACGATCACGCAAGATCTATCTATGTAATGCATAGCAACGAGAGGGGAGAGTGTGTCCACGTACCCCCATAGACCAAAAGCGGAAGCGTTATGACAACGCGGTTGATGTAGTCGTACGTCTTCACGATCCGACCGATCTCAGTACCGAACGTACGACACCTCCACAATCAGCACACGTTCAGCTCGGGACGTCCCTCGTACTCTTGATCCAATTGAGGCCGAGGGAGAGTTTCATCAGCACGACAGCGTGGTGACGGTGATGATGAAGTTACTGGAACAGGGCTTCGCCTAAGCACTACGACGATATGACGGAGGTGTGTAACTGTGGAGGGGCACCGCACATGGCTAAAAAATGTCAGCGTGTGTGTCTATGGGGTGCCCCCTCCCCCGTATATAAAGGAGTGGAGGAGGGGGGATGGCCGGCCCTCTATGGCGCGCCCTGGAGGAGTCCTACTCCCATCGGTAGTAGGATCCCCCCCTTCCCTAGTTGGACTAGGAGTGAAGGAAGGGGGAGAGAGGGAGGAAGGAAAGGGGGGCGGTCCCCCACCCAATTCGGATTGGGCTTGGGGGGCGCCCTCCACCTAGACGCCTCCTCCTCTCTCCCACTATGGTCCAATAAGGCCCATATACTTCCCGGGGGGTTCCGGTAACCTCCCTGTACTCCGGTATATGCCCGAACTCACCCGGAACCATTCTGATGTCTAAACATAGGCTTCCAATATATCAATCTTCATGTCTCGACCATTTCGACACTCCTCGTAATGTCCGTGATCACATCTGGGACTCCGACTACCTTCGGTACATCAAAACACATAAACTCATAATACCAATCGCCATCGAACGTTAAGCGTGCGGACCCTATGGGTTCGAGAACTATGTAGACATGGCCGAGACATGTCTCCGGTCAATAACCAATAGCGTAACTTGGATTCTCATATTGGTTCCTACATATTCTAAGAAGATCTTTATCGGTCAAACCGCATAACAACATATGTTGTTCCCTTTGTCGGTATGTTACTTGCCCGAGACTCGATCGTCGCTATCTCAATACCTAGTTCAATCTCGTTACCGGCAAGTCTCTTTACTCGTTTCGTAATACTTTATCCCACAAATAACTCATTAGTTACAATGCTTGCAAGGCTTATAGGGATGAGTATTACCGAGAGGGCCCAGAGATACCTCTCCGAAACACAGAGTGACAAATCCTAATCTCGATCTATGCCAACCCAACAAACACCTTCGGAGACACCTGTAGAGCACCTTTATAATTACCCTTTTATGTTGTGACGTTTGGTAGCACACAAAGTGTTGCTCCGGTATTCGAGAGTTGCATAATCTCATAGTCTGAGGAACTAACAGTAGCAATGAAACTAACACGATCATAATGCTAAGCTAATGGATGGGTCATGTCCATCACATCATTCTCCTAATGATGTGATCCCGTTCATCAAATGACAACATATGTCTATGGTTAGGAAACTTAACCATCTTTGATTAACGAGCTAGTCAAGTAGAGGCATACTAGGGACTATATGTTTTGTCTATGTATTCACACATGTACAAAGTTTCCGGTTAATACAATTCTAGCATGAATAATAAACATTTATCATGAATTAAGGAAATAAATAATAACTTTATTATTGGGTCAAGGGCATATTTCCTTCACTTCTTGGGTGCCATGGGCAATGAAGCCGGTGTTGAAGAAGACAATGGTGGAGATTGACGCGCTGACCACAACCTCAAGTTCGCGCACATAGCACCCCTACCTGGAGCTCCAAAGATGTCGGTGGCGGAACACGGTCACCTATGGGGTCGTCGGCCCCTTGTGGTTCGGCGGGGGGAACTATCACGATGCACAAAGAGCAGAGGTCGTGGAACAACACGCCAATGGTGACGCTGGTGGTTTTTACCCAGGTTCTGGCCGTCGTGAGACGTAAAACCCTACTCCTGCTTTGGTGGATTGATGGAAGGACCGTGATGGAGACGCGGAGCTCAAGCCCGGAAAGGTTGCCTCGGGGAGAGCAGCTACGCGCGTATGAGTACACGAGAGTCTGAATCCTTTCTAAGGTTGCCACGGCCCTCCTTTTATAGGCCAAGGGGTTACCACAATGGCAAAACATTCGTTATCCAGTGATTAGATAGCCAACAGTGCTATCATACCTAACTCTAGCAGACAGGACAAGGTGCATTAAATGAACTGCTAGGTGTCACGCTGTGGATGCAGAGCGGCAAGCCTGTCGTGTCGCTCAGTCATCTTTCGCATGTTTGTTTAGCACGCCTATGGACAGGTGTAGGACCTTGAGAAGAGGTGTCTAGAGGGGGGGTGATTAGACACTAAGTACCAAAGTTGTAGTTTTTAACCTTTTTAAAGTTTAAGTGGAGTTTAGGCACAAATTTAACATTCACAATACATAACAAGCAAGCATGCAAAGAGTATATGAGCAGCGGAAAGTAAAGCATGCAACTTGCAAGAATGTAAAGGGAAGGGTTTGGAGGATTCAAACGCAATTGGAGACACGGATGTTTTTGGCGTGGTTCCGATAGGTGGTGCTATCGTACATCCACGTTGATGGAGACTTCAACCCACGAAGGGTAACGGTTGCGCGAGTCCACGGAGGGCTCCACCCACGAAGGGTCCACGAAGAAGCAACCTTGTCTATCCCACCATGGCCGTCGCCCACGAAGGACTTGCCTCACTAGCGGTAGATCTTCACGAAGTAGGCGATCTCCTTGCCCTTACAAACTCCTTGGTTCAACTCCACAATCTTGTCGGAGGCTCCCAAGTGACACCTAGCCAATCTAGGAGACACCACTCTCCAAGAAGTAACAAATGGTGCGTTGATGATGAACTCCTTGCTCTTGTGCTTCAAATGATAGTCTCCCCAACACTCAACTCTCTCTCATAGGATTTGGATCTGGTGGAAAGAGGATTTGAGTGGAAAGCAACTTGGGGAAGGCTAGAGATCAAGATTCATATGGTAGGAATGGAATATCTTGGCCTCAACACATGAGTAGGTAGTTCTCTCTCAGAAATAGGTAAGCTGGAAGTGTAGGTTCAGTCTGATGGCTCTCTCCACGAATGAAGAGGAGGTGGAGGGGTATATATAGCCTCCACACAAAATCTAACCGTTATACACAATTTGCCAAACTCGGTGGGACCGAATTGAGAAACTCGGTCGGACCGATTCAGCAAATCTAGTGATCGTTAGGGTTTTCGGTGGGACCGAAATGCAACTCGGTAGGACCGATATGGTTAGGGTTAGGGCATAACGTAATCTCGGTGAGACCGATTACACAAACTCGGTGAGACCGATTTTGGTAATTAGCTAACCAGAGAGTTGGTCAGGCAAACTCGGTTGGACCGATTACTCAAACTCGGTGGGACCGATTTTGGTAATGAGTCAACCAGAAAGTTTGCATTGCAATCTCGGTAGTACCGATTTCTCAAACTCGGTGAGACCGATTTTGATAATGGACATACACAGAGAGATTACAATCCCATCTCGGTGAGACCGAGATCCCCATCGGTGAGACCGATTTGCCTAGGGTTTGTGGCAGTGGCTAAGACATCCAAACTCGGTGGCGCCGGATAGGAAGAATCAGTGGGGCCGAGTTTGACTTTAGGTTTAGGACATATGTGTGGAAGTGGGAAAGTAGTTGAGGGTATTTGGAGCATATCACTAAGCACTTGAAGCAAGAGGCTCATTAAGCAACACCTCATCCCTCCTCGATAGTATTGGCTTTTCCTATAGACTCAATGTGATCTTGGACTAAAATGTAAAATGAAGAGTCTTGAGCTTTTGAGCTTGAGCCAATCCTTTGTCCTTAGTATTTTGAAGGAGTTCCCACATCCTTTAGTCCATGCCACTCCATTGTTGAACTTATCTGAAACATACTAGATAAAAGTGTTAGTCCAACAAGGGATATGTTGACATTATTTACCAAAACCACCTAGGGAGCACTTGTTCTTTCAATCTCCCCCTTTTTGGTAATTGATGACAACATACATCAAAGCTTTAGATAAAGATATAAGAAATAGAAAGTAAAGCTTTGGAAAGACATGTAACAAGCATAGGCTCCCCCTACATGTATGCAATCATGTGAATATGAAATATAGAAGCATGTGATAGCATAACCATGATAGAGCAGGCAATGTGTTACATGTATCTTGGCCATATGCATCAGAGCAAAAAGTATTAAAGGAAATACCTTCATGCCCAAGAGTCCTTCTTGCAAACAGTATGTACATCAGCAAGAATTCCTCATACACATGATTGTGATGCATATACTTACCTTGTAGTCTTGAGTTGGCTTAGGATGGAATGAACCTGCGTAAACAAGGTTAGATAACACAGATACATCTACTAGCCAGAGCAAACAGAAGAAACCACAAGAATACCAAGACTGGGATGACATGTAGAGAGTGAGTACTAAGTACTACATTGGATTAGACATGTCCCCAAGAGTAAAGATGTGCAATGAATTTAAGTGATTTCTTTCCCTTAGATGTCTTGCTCCCCCTGAATCTAGCATAGGATACTGGGAGAAGATAGGGAACAGAAAATCATAGCTGAAAGATATAAATGAACAGAGCTAATGCAAACTAATGCAAATAAGCACATATGAACATGTTTTTCCCCTCAAGAAGACATGTGGCATCTCTCCTCTTGAACACCAAGCATCTGGGATCCTTGAGAAATACATTCTACTAGTATTCTCTCCCCCTGGAGATCTCTCTCTCTCTCCCTGAAGGATCTCTCTCCCCCTGAGAAGGTGATACTCTCTCTCTGATGTGATCTCTCTCTCTCTAAATGATAAGCTTTGATGTGATCTCTCTCTCCCCCTTTGACATCAATTTCCAAGAAGGGCTTGATAAAATGTGATCTCTCTCTCCCCCTCTGGAATTTGTCGTGAATGGGTTTGATCCTTGAGTCACAACATAAAGCAATGATAAAAATGTGATGCTTGTAGAGGACAAGATTCATTGAGTGGAGCTAGATCAGAAGAAACACAGAATAAGTGGCAAACTGATTTTCCTGTTGTGAAATTGGTGGCACCGAGTGGTATGCTTAGGTAGTACCGATAGGATTCGGTTGGACCGAAAATAACAAATCGGTGAAACCGAGTTCATCACAGAGAAACCACTTGTCACCTCAGCTCTTTAGACTAATAAGATCTCACAAAGATTTGCAAGGAATTTACTGAATGATATGCAATGAATTGGATGCAGAAAATGCAGAGCAAACAGAAAGGAATCTAGATGAAGTTTTTTTCGAAAGGGGAAACACATATGCATGAGACAAATGCAAAAACACAGAAGAGAACACAAGAGAACTTCATCTAGAGATGGTCGGCGACAAAGTCACCTATGTTAGAGTATATTGACTTAGGAGTCAAGTGAGATCACTTGATCATGGGTCATACTCATCGTTTAAGCTCAAAATGGGGTTGCCATTTTTCGTTTAAGCATCTTGATGTATTCACATCTTGTCGAGTTGCTTTAACTCATGACTTGGAGTAAAGCTTCTCTAAGATGGAATAACATACCTTGGTTGGTGGTGTTGTCCATGTAGTTGAACTTGTGTGGGTTGCTCAAGGTTGATGTAGCTCATCAAGAATTTGGAGCACCACTTGGAATTTGAGTCCATCTACCTACATGGGTTAGTTCTTGCAAGGAAGGGCACTTGTGTATCCAAAAATGACAATCATGAAGCTCAACATAGAATTTGTCAAAGGATATGTTTGAATGGTTCCGTGCTTCCTTGTCTTCAACCACCATAATGTAGAGACTTGGTGATGTAGAGATTGCTCAAGATATGAGTAGATTACAACCTCATGGAATTAGATTCAACCAAGTACCTACATGGGTTAGATAACATGCAAGATACAAATATATCCAAGACATAAGATTTTCATCATAAGAGAAATATCAAGGATTAGTCATAAGCTCATGTCTTGCATGTATCCAATGGAGTTTCTACTCCAAGTTTGAAGCATCAATGATGTTCAATTCTCCTCTTAACCTGCAAAACACTTTCTCATCAAGAGGTTTAGTGAATATATCCGCTAATTGCTTTTCGGTGCGAACATGCTTAAGATCAATGTCACCCTTAGCAACATGATCTCGAATGAAATGATGACGAACTTCAATATGCTTAGTTCGAGAATGTTGCACAGGATTATGACCAATTTTGATAGCACTTTCATTGTCACAAAGCAATGGAACATGTTTCACATAAATTCCATAATCTTTAAGAGTTTGGGTCATCCAAAGTAATTGAGCACAACATGAACCAGCGGCAATGTATTCCGCTTCGGCGGTAGATAAGGATACCGAGTTTTGTTTCTTGGAAGACCAAGACACAAGAGATCTACCAAGAAATTGACAAGTACCCGAAGTGGACTTTCTATCAACCTTGTCTCCGGCATAGTCCGAGTCGGAGTAGCCAACAAGATCGAAAGAGGCCCTCTTAGGATACCAAATGCCAAAATTTGGTGTATGGATTAAGTATCTCACTATCCTTTTCACGGCCTTAAGATGACATTCTTTAGGAGCAGCTTGATATCGTGCACACATGCACACACTTAGCATAATATCGGGACGTGAAGCACATAGATATAACAATGAACCAATCATAGAGCGATAAACCTTTTGATCAACCGGTTCATCATCTTTGGTTAAGTCAAGATGTCCACTAGTAGGCATGGGTGTGGTCATACCTTTGCATTCTTGCATATTGAACTTCTTGAATAAGTCCTTGGTGTACTTTGTTTGAGAAACAAAAGTACCTTCCTTAGTTTGCTTGATTTGCAAACCAAGAAAGAATTTGAGTTCACTCATCATAGACATCTCAAACTTCTCTGACATTAGCTTTCCAAACTTTTCACTGAAATGAGGGTTAGTTGAACCAAATATAATATCATCAACATAGATTTGGCACACAAATAGTTCTCCATTAACCCTTTTAGTAAAAAGAGTAGAATCAATTTTCCCAATATCAAAGCCTTTTTCAATAAGGAACTTGGTCAAGCATTTATACCATGCTCTAGGAGCTTGTTTAAGACCATAAAGAGCTTTGTGAAGTTTGTAAACATGATTGGGTTTCTTAGGATTGACAAAGCCGGGAGGTTGCTTAACATAAACTTCCTCCTCTATTTCACCATTTAGAAAAGCACTTTTAATGTCCATTTGGTACAAGGTGATATCATGATGATTAGCATAGGCAAGTAAGATGCGAATGGACTCAAGTCTAGCAATGGGGGTGTTAGTCTCACCATAGTCCATACCTTCGACTTGCGTGTAGCCTTCGGCGACGATACATGCTTTGTTGCGAACTACTTGTCCATCTTCATCTTGCTTGTTGTGAAACACCCATTTGGTACCGATGATGTTGTGGTTGTTGTCGGGCTTCTCAACCAATGTCCAAACTTGGTTCCTCTCAAAGTTGTGTAGCTCTTCATGCATAGCATTTATCCAATCCGGATCTTCCAATGCTTCTTCAACCTTCATAGGTTCAACGCTAGATATGAAAGAATAGTTTTCACAAAAGTTAGCTAAACGAGTTTTAGAGCGAGTGATTCTCCCGGTTTGAATGTCATTGTAGATTTGCTCGACGGGATGGTCTTTAGCAATTCTTGCTCGAACTCGTGAAAGCTTTTGCTTGGATCTTGGTTGAACATCTTCTTCATCTTGTTCTTCTTCTTGGCCTTCTTCATTGTTGGCGTTGTCGTTCTCTTGTCGTGGTGGAGAAGGAGGTTGTTGACATTCATCTTGATGCACTTCCTCGTTTTCTTCATCTTGGTGTGTCCCACTTGTGGATGCTTTCGTATCAACTCTTGGTTCACCTTGTCGTGAGGTAGAAGCTTCCACTTGGACGGACAAGGTACTCTCCTTCACCTTCATTGGACGGACCTTGCCAATAGACAAGTCTTGGATTGCTTCCAAAGGATCTTTGTCTCCTACATCAATTGGCAATTGCTCTACTTGCGAGCCGTTAGATTCATCAAACTTCACATCTACCGTCTCTTCAACCTTTCGGGTGAAATTGTTGTAGACACGGTAAGTGTGAGAGTTTGAGCCATAACCTAGTAGGAAACCTTCATGAGACTTAGGAGCAAATTTAGAACGACGATGCTTATCAAGAATGTAGCACTTTGAGCGAATACTCGAAAGTATCCAACTTGGGGTTTGTTACCGGTGAGGAGCTCGTATGCCGTCTTGCCGAGTAGCTTGTGAAGATACAAGCGATTTGTTGCATGACAAGCTGTCTCAACCGCTTCTGCCCAAAAGTGCTTCGGCGTCTTGTACTCATCAAGCATCATTCTCGCCATTTCGATGAGCGTCCGGTTCTTCCTCTCAACAACTCCATTTTGTTGAGGTGTGTACGTAGCCGAGAACTCGTGTGAAATCCCTTCTTCGTCAAGAAAGGTGTCCACATTTGCGTTCTTGAACTCCGTTCCGTTGTCGCTGCGAACCTTCTTGATCTTCACTTCAAATTGATTTTGGGCCTTCCTAGCGAAGTTTTTGAAGATCTTTTGAACCTGCGATTTACCATCGAGAAAGAACGCCCACGTAAATCTTGAAAAATCATCAACTATAACTAGACCAAAAGAATTTCCACCGAGACTCTTGTAAGAGTTGGGACCAAAGAGATCCATGTGAAGTAGCTCGAGTGGCCTCTTTGTGGTCATGATGTTCTTCACGGGATGCCTTCCTCCAACCTGTTTACCTGCTTGACAAGCACTGCAAAGTCTATCCTTATCAAATATGACATCATTAACTCCAAGGATATGATTTCCCTTAATAAGCTTGTCAAGGTTTTGCATACCAACATGACCTAATCGTCTATGCCATAACCAACCTTTTGAGGATTTAGCAATGAAGCAAGTTTTAGGTTGAGCCTTTTTAGTGAAATCAACGATGTATAGATCACCTCTACGCACACCGGTAAAGACCATTTTATGATTGTCTCAATGAAACACTTGGCAATCTACTTCAGTAAATAGGACATTGAAACCAAAATCAGCAAGTCTAGATACTGAAAGTAAGTTGTACCCAAGAGATTCAACGAGCATGACATTTTGTATGGAGCTATCATGTGATATGGCCACCTTACCAAGGCCAACCACCTTACCCTTTGAGTTGTCACCGAAAGTGACATACTTTCCAGGACTATCATTTTCAGCAAGCTCACGAAACATGTCTTTATCTCTGGTCATGTGATCGGTACATCCACTATCAAGAACCCATTCCTTTCCTCCTGACATATATCCCCGAAGATTTGCCATAAGACCAAGGTGTCTCATTGCATCATCAAGATCGAAGTCACTATCATCATCCTCATCATAGTATCCATGTTCAACATCATCATGTGGTGGATCAAATCCTAGAGAGGGTGATTCGTTAGAGTGAGTTTGACAATGATCTTGTCTATGAATTTTTATAGCTTTGGAAATAATATCACTAATAATACCAACATTTCCTTTGGCACGCATGAGATTTGTAAGCTCAAATAGACGATCACCAAACATAGGATCACTAGTATTCATTTTACTCAAAGCAATAGACTTATGGAGAATTTCATCCAGATTTTTCAATGAATAATCTGGAAATCGTTTCTCAAGAAATTTCCATATAGTATAGGCACACTTAAAAGTAGGCAAACATCCAATCAAGTTTCTAGGCAATCCTCTAATGATAAGTTCGGCAGTTCTAAGATTCCTACACATGTCAATTGACTCATCATGGGTTGGATGCACAGGGTCAATATAAGGTGCACAAGGGCTAGCAATGTACTTGTTCAAATGATATTGATTGAAAATTACAAGCATCTCATTTTTCCACTCATGGAAATACTCTCCATCAAGAATAGGCACTCTATGTCTAAGACTCCCCAAAGTAGACTCATCCATCTTCCTCCAATGGTGATTAAACCAAGGCAATGGATACCAAAGCTCTGATACCACTTGTAGGACCTTGAGAAGAGGTGTCTAGAGGGGGGGTGATTAGACACTAAGTACCAAAGTTGCAGTTTTTAACCTTTTTAAAGTTTAAGTGGAGTTTAGGCACAAATTTATCATTCACAATACATAACAAGCAAGCATGCAAAGAGTATATGGGCAGTGGAAATTAAAGCATGCAACTTGCAAGAAAGTAAAGGGAAGGGTTTGGAGGATTCAAACGCAATTGGAGACACGGATATTTTTGGCGTGGTTCCGATAGGTGGTGCTATCGTACATCCACGTTGATGGAGACTTCAACCCACGAAGGGTAACGGTTGCACAAGTCCACGGAGGGCTCCACCCACGAAGGGTCCACGAAGAAGCAACCTTGTCTATCCCACCATGGCCGTCGCCCACGAAGGACTTGCCTCACTAGCGGTAGATCTTCACGAAGTAGGCGATCTCCTTGCCCTTACAAACTCCTTGGTTCAACTCCACAATCTTGTCGGAGGCTCCCAAGTGACACCTAGCCAATCTAGGAGACACCACTCTCCAAGAAGTAACAAATGGTGCGTTGATGATGAACTCCTTCCTCTTGTGCTTCAAATGATAGTCTCCCCAACACTCAACTCTCTCTCATAGGATTTGGATCTGGTGGAAAGAGGATTTGAGTGGAAAGCAACTTGGGGAAGGCTAGAGATCAAGATTCATATGGTAGGAATGGAATATCTTGGCCTCAACACATGAGTAGGTGGTTCTCTCTCAGAAATGGTAAGTTGGAAGTGTAGGTTTAGTCTGATGGCTCTCTCCATGAATGAAGAGGAGGTGGAGGGGTATATATAGCCTCCACACAAAATCTAACCATTATACACAATTTGCCAAACTCGGTGGGACCGAATTGAGAAACTCGGTCGGACCGATTCAGCAAATCTAGTGACCGTTAGGATTTTCGGTGGGACTGAAATGCAACTCGGTAGGACCGATATGATTAGGGTTAGGGCATAACGTAATCTCGGTGAGACCGATTACACAAACTCGGTGAGACCGATTTTGGTAATTAGCTAACCAGAGAGTTGGTCAGGCAAACTCGGTTGGACCGATTACTCAAACTCGGTGGGACCGATCTTGGTAATGAGTCAACCAGAAAGTTTGCATTGCAATCTCGGTAGTACCGATTTCTCAAACTCGGTGAGACCGATTTTGATAATGTTCATACACAGAGAGATTACAATCCCATCTCGGTGAGACCGTGATCCCCATCGGTGAGACCGATTTGCCTAGGGTTTGTGGCAGTTGCTAAGACATCCAAACTCGGTGGCGCCGGATAGGAAGAATCGGTGGGGCCGAGTTTGACTTTAGGTTTAGGACATATGTGTGGAAGTGGGAAAGTAGTTGAGGGTATTTGGAGCATATCACTAAGCACTTGAAGCAAGAGGCTCATTAAGCAACACCTCATCCATCCTTGATAGTATTGGCTTTTCCTATAGACTCAATGTGATCTTGGATCACTAAAATGTAAAATGAAGAGTCTTGAGCTTTTGAGCTTGAGCCAATCCTTTGTCCTTAGTATTTTGAAGGAGTTCCCACATCCTTTAGTCCATGCCACTCCATTGTTCAACTTATTTGAAACATACTAGATAAGAGTGTTAGTCCAACAAGGGATATGTTGACATTAATTACCAAAACCACCTAGGGAGCACTTGTGCTTTCAATGGGTGTCATATGAAGATAATTTTCCCTCCAAATGGCTGCCACGTGCCAAATGACAACCACTTAGTCACCTGAGGGCTTGACACCGCACCGATAGAGGACTTGCATTGCGATGCGATCGAGCGGTGGAGTCTTGGCGGGAAGGCAGACCGCCAGCGGCCCCGGAAAACCCGTCGGGGAGAGACTGGTTTCGTCCTTGGGGCGGCCTCGATCAACCCGACCGAGCTCGCCTGCCCAACAAGGGAGGCTTTCCCTTGGTGATATCTTGCTGTCTTGGCTTGTCTTAGACTTCTTGGTCCGCCCTTTGATTCCTCAAAGAGCTCTCTCTGGCTTGGTTCTTGTCTTGGATACTTGGTGTAGCTTGCTTCCTTGCTGCCGTGCCTGTGTATGGTCCGGGCAGCACACACGAAGGTTTTTTGCTGTAGGATCAGAAGTATGTCTAGAGGGGGGTGATTAGACTACTTGACCAATTAAAAACTTACCCTTTTCCCAATTTTAGTCTTTGGCAGATTTTAGCTATCTTAGCATAAGTCAAGCAATCTTCACACAATTCAAGCAAGCATGCAAAGAGTACATGAGCAGCGGAAAGTAAAGCATGCAACTTGCAAGAATGTAAAAGGAAGGGTTTGGAGAATTCAAACGCAATTGGAGACACGGATGTTTTTGTCGTGGTTTCGATAGGTGGTGCTATCGTACATCCATGTTGATGGAGACTTCAACCCACGAAGGATAACGGCTGCGCGAGTCCACGGAGGGCTCCACCCAAGAAGGGTCCACAAAGAAGCAACCTTGTCTATCCCACCATGGCCGTCGCCCACGAAGGACTTGCCTCACTAGCGGTAGATCTTCACGAAGTAGGCGATCTCCTTGCCCTTACCAACTCCTTGGTTCAACTCCACAATCTTGTCGGAGGCTCCCAAGTGACACCTAGCCAATCTAGGAGACACCACTCTCCAAGAAGTAACAAATGGTGCGTTGATGATGAACTCCTTGCTCTTGTGCTTCAAATGATAGTCTCCCCAACACTCAACTCTCTCTCACAGGATTTGGATTTGGTGGAAAGAAGATTTGAGTGGAAAGCAACTTGGGAAGGCTAGAGATCAAGATTCATATGGTAGGAATGGAATATCTTGGCCTCAACACATGAGTAGGTGGTTCTCTCTCAGAAATGATAAGTTGGAAGTGTAGGTTTGTTCTGATGGCTCTCTCCACGAAGGGGTGGAGGGGTATATATAGCCTCCACACAAAATCTAATCGTTACACACAATTCACCAATCTCGGTGGGACCGAATCAACAAACTCGGTTAGACTGATTTAGTAAACCTAGTGACCGTTAGGGTTTTCGGTGGGACTGACATGCAACTCAGTAGGGCCGATATGGTTAGGGTTAGGGCATAACGTAATCTCGGTGAGACCGATTACACAAACTCGGTGAGACCGATTTTGGTAATAAGCTAACCAGAGAGTTGGTCAGGTAAACTCGGTGAGAACGAAATGTTACGAAATGGAAACAGAGAGTTTACATTGCAATCTCGGTGGGACCGATCGCTCATCTCGGTGGGACCGAAACGTTACGAAGGGAAACAGAGAGATTACAATACCATCTCGGTGAGACCGAGATCCCTATCGGTGAGACCGATTTGCCTAGGGTTTGTGGCAGTGGCTATGACATCTAAACTCGGTGGCGCCGGGTAGAAAGATTCGGTGGGGTCAAGTTTGACTTTTGGTTTGGGTCATATGTGGATATGAGAAAGTAGTTGAGGGTTTTTGGAGCATATCACTAAGCACTGTGGAGCAAAAAACTCATTAAGCAACACCTCATCCCTCCTTGATAGTATTGGCTTTTCCTATAGACTCAATGTGATCTTGGATCACTAAAATATAAAATGTAGAGTCTTGAGCTTTTGAGCTTGAGCCAATCCTTTTATCCTTAGTATTTTGAGGGATCCACTTTCCTTATCCATGCCATGACATTCATTGAGCTTTTCCTGAAATGTTCATCTTGGAATGATGTTAGCTCAATGAGCTATATGTTGTTAGGAATTACCAAAACCACCTAGGGATAGTTGCACTTTCAGTTGCACCGCACTTTGCCACAACAGTTTTTGCACTAACATTTTCCTAGACATCTTGATCCCAAATATTCTTCACTGCATCTCTAAAAGTAGGGTGCTCAATACAAAAAAATTCAAACCTCAAAACAGAGGTTGTGGGTATAGAAGTGCCAATCTTAATCATTAGAGGAACATCTGAAGTTGTTTTTGCAAGTGGGATAACAAATGTGTCAGAGTAGGACAAAGTCCTGTTCTTTGAAGTAAAAGAGTAGTCTAGCTTTTCCAGTAGAGGGGCTTCCTGCATGTTACTCCAAGTAAACCTTCTGTCTTTCAAAGGGATTTCAACTAGACCCAATTGACTGATTTCCTCATTGAAAGAAAACATATCCTGGATGTTGCCACCTGTTCTGTTCATATTATGATGGTACCTAGCTAATGTAGTTGAAATCCCCTAAAATCAGCTGGTTAACCTCATCATCCATCTGCAAGTTCTGAAACTAGTTAATTAAAAGAATTCTTTCATCATGCCGGCATGGACCATAAACATTGGTAAGGGTCCATTGTTCCCCATTAAGGGTGGAGGTGAAGGGAATGGAGATGGAGAAATCATTTTTTGCATATAGTGTGCCCAGTGAAAAACTGTTCATTCCAAACTACAAGTAGACCACCAGAACCCACAGAAGCAAGGAAACAATATTTATTCAGAGATCCAGGGCAGAAATTTTTGATGTAATTGTTTTCAAATCAACCTCTCTTGGTTTCCTAAAGGAAAAGACTAGAGCAAGAAGATTCCCCAATTTTGTTAGAAAATGTAGTCCATTTACTAGGGTCATTCAGTCCTCTGATATTCCAATTTAACACATTCCATGTACTAGCCATAATCACAATGGGCAGAAGTAAAAAAGAATCTTACACATTTTTCATTACTTAGCTACCTTAAAGATTTCAAGTTTTTTCTTCCTATTTCCCAGTGCTCTTCGTCCTCAAACTTGTTTTGCATACCAATGGAGCCGATTGAGGCAAATAAGTAGTCGCCTTGAAGGCCGAGTTGAGTCACTAAAAGCATTAGGGTTCAAGGCAAAGCAATAGGATAAGCTTGGGATACTTGCACCATGGCTGACAGGAGAATCCATGTGGAGAGAGAGGGGGGAGAGGGAGAGAGAGGATGAGTGGATGTGTGGCGAGATGCCACGATAGTACTGCCAGCTACAACAGGAAGAATGTTCAGTGGCCTGGTGTCGTAGTATCCTACAAATATGTCAGCTTGGTGCCCAGCGGCTGACTCAAAATCGTACTAAATGAAGAGACAAGAGCATGGGTGGTGCAACAAATGAAGGATGCACCGCATAATTAATTGTTGGATGGCAATAAAGTGTAAGTGTTAAATAATATATGGATGTGTGCATCACTTGATGAAGAGGCCTGGGTTATCCTCCCTTACGGAAAAAATGTAAGAGTGGGGCATTTAGGATCAAGAGAGATAAAGAGCACAAAACCCGAAAATTGGACATATATCTTATTAGGGGTGGAAAGTGGTAGCGGATAATCTGAAATATCAGATATTCGTATTCTAGAAAATGCCTATTCGTATCCGAAACATCCGCATCCAAACCAAAATGGAAATGGAAATTATCCATATCGAATTTATTTAACAAATAGAAAACAAAATATGGTATGAGATTTTGACACAAATATGGATATAGAAGTGGATATATTGTTATTCGAATAAAATTATGGGAGGTAAATTTGAAAATTATAGCCCCATTATATCCAACATAAAAGCAAAATAAGTGATCAAATTGTACTCTTTGTATGATTAAACTTAGAAATTATTATGCATTACTATATCATTTGTTCAGAGTATTTAACAAAAAACTACCACAATTCATGGAACCGTGCCTATAAACTACCACTTTACAAATTTGTGCGAAAAACTACCATTTTTTCACTAATCTTTGACTAAAAACTACCATGTATAAAAAGTGTCCGATTCAACTTGTTTAAACTCAATTATGACGAGTTGGCCCACACGTCAGTATAGAAAAAGCAATCAGCCCCCCAGCTCGCCCATCTCGCCGGGAAGGCACAGGCACGCCGGCAGCCCCCACACGCTCCAATGCGAGCAAGATGGCCGGCGGCGGAGACACTACCGCACTAGCTGCTTGTGTACGGTGTACCCAACACCGTCGGAGTTGCCAGGCTAGCTAGCCATGGCCATGCACTACTGCTGCTCGTTGCGGTCGGAGCTGCCACTTGCCAGGCCAAGCTGCGTAGCGGCCCTGCTGGCCTCGCTACATGCTGCCGCGAACCGCGTCGCACCTGCTCGCCTCGTCCGTGCAGCGCTGACGCGCCGCCGCTGGCCGCCATGCTCTGCCGTGAGCCGCTGGTCGCAGCATGTACCCCGCAGGCTTCGTCGACTGCGTCGGGGGGACCTCTCCCCCTGCGACGACCTTGCCGACCTCGCCGGCGCCGCCAGCGTTTCCCGCCTCTGGTGCAGGTTCGGACCACCTCCCCCTCTTTCTCGCACGCGCTCCCTGGTGGCTGCCGCGCCCCGCAAGTCTCGCCGCCTGCGCGTGCCGAGCTCACCGCATGTGCCCGCTGGTCGCCAGGTGGGGAAATCAGTCGATGAGAGAGAGAGGGAAGGGGAAAAAGCAGGAGGTACGCACGCCGCCGGCGACGACGTCAGATGGCAGGAGGATGGAAGGTTTGGCGCCAGCCGCTCCGGCCACACCAGCTCCGCCATGAACTCAGAGGAGGCACGCGGGTCACCGGAGAAAGAGATCGAGGCGGCGGTGGTCTTCACCGGAGGCGGAGAAGATGAAGTACTCCAGCGGCGCTGTCATAATCGAGTTTAATTTCATCCAAATCAGTCACTAGTGTTTTTTGTAAAGAATTAGTGAAAAAGTGGTAGTTTTCGGCACAAATTTGTAAAGTGGTAGTTTGTAGACACAGTTCCATGAATTGTGGTAGTTTTTTGTTAAATACTCCATTTATTCATAAACTTATCTATCATTGACTTATTGTATGAGACAAGTTGATTATTTCATGTCACATAGCTATTGACTAATTTACTTGAGCAATATGTCGCTATTATTGGTATCCGTTCCGAATCAAGAAAACATCCGATATGCATCCATATTCGAATAACATCCGAGCCGAATCCATATCCGAAAACATCCGTATTTATTTTGAAAATATGAAAACGGAAGTGGTAAGAGCACTATCCAATCCGTTTCCACCCCTAATCTTATGGTACAAAAGAATGACTAAAACAATTTATAGTTCAAAACGAAGATCATCTCCCCTCACTAAAGTGCAAATTCTTCGTCTGGTTAGTACTCCATGATCGCCTTTGGGGGCTGTGAATAGACTTCAATGTGTGATCACCCAAACTTTGTTCCTGTCAACTTTGCGAGCGTGAGCTAGAATCTGTGCCAAGAGATCAAGGATCGCGTCTCGATCAACGCCGGTTACCTAAAAGCACAACCCCGATCACATCTCAGGCTGGGTCAACGCCCTCTTTACCTTTCACGCTTGTAGGAAGCAAGCGGAATTGACGAAAAGTTGGTTATTAGACATTACACCCTCCGCTCGAAAAACCTTGTCCCAAACTTGTTTCTCAAATACCTTGTTTCAATCTTGTTTCTCAAATGAATGTATGTAGCACTAATTTGGTGCTAGATACATCCATTTGAGGGACGTGCTTTTTCAAACTGAGGGAGTACTTGACAACCATCCAGAGCTCTAAACCACCGCCACTAAAATTGTTGGGTTAATCTTATTTCATGCGTTTTCTGAACGAAAGAAATGCAACGGTTTTCGGACATGTTGGCCGCTAGCGTAGCCCTGGCTACTTGAAGGCTTGTCTACAGTTCTCCAGCTCCTTCTTTTTTGTCTTTTAATTGGGACTCCCAACTCCTTAATAATGGACAAACCAAAAGCTAAACTAAGTTGATCCTTCCACGTCAGCACTAACAAAAATCCAATTAATCCTCCTACTACGGTGCTCGCAACGCAAAGAGCACGCGAAGACCAGGAGGAGCTGCTGCCAGTTGCCACCGGCGGCAGCGGCAGTGGAAGTTAGAAAGCGAAACAAGACACCACCTTCGTCCTCCTCACGTACTCCTCTCCCCGCGCGCCCCTCCACGCGGGAACCACACCAAAAAGCTCGACGGCAGCATCCCCCACCCCCACCCCCACCACCTCACTGCATCTACATTGTGCACCACACATGGTCTCAGCCCATCCCCGCACGCCTCTCCCTTGTCTCATCGCCTCGCTATATATACCTCCCTCCCATCCCCCTCACTCCACCACCAACAAGAACCACCACTCCAAGCTCCCGCTAGCCGCTAGCTAATTAATCAATCCCACCGGCGAGACACGCGCCAGTCGCCATCGTTTCCCTGATGGAGAAGAAGCAGGCGAGCTACGGGAAGGGCGCGGCCAGGATGGCGCCGATGGAGGTGTCGGTGGAGGCCGGGAACGGCAGGGAGTCCGACTGGCTTGACGACGACGGGCGCCCGCGTCGGTCGGGCACGGTGTGGACGGCGAGCGCCCACATCATCACCGCCGTCATCGGCTCGGGCGTCCTCTCGCTGGCGTGGGCCATCGCCCAGCTCGGCTGGGTGGCGGGCCCCGCCATCATGCTCCTGTTCGCGCTCGTCATCTACTACACCTCCACGCTCCTCGCCGAGTGCTACCGCTCCGGCGACCCGGAGACCGGCAAGCGCAACTACACCTACATGGACGCCGTCCGCTCCTACCTCCCGGGCACCAAGGTGAAGCTCTGCGGCGTCATCCAGTACGCCAACCTCGTCGGCGTCGCCATCGGCTACACCATCGCCGCCTCCATCAGCATGCGGGCGATCGGGAGGGCGGACTGCTTCCATTACCACGACGTCAGGGGCCGCAGCGGGAAGGACGAGTGCAAGAGCTCCAGCAACCCGTACATGATCGTCTTCGGGGTCGTGCAGATCCTCTTCTCGCAGATACCGGACTTCGACCAGATATGGTGGCTCTCCATCGTCGCCGCCGTCATGTCCTTCACCTACTCCACCATCGGGCTCGGCCTCGGCATCGCGCAGACCGTCGCCAACGGTGGCATCCAGGGCAGCCTCACCGGCCTCAGCGTCGGCCCGGGCGTGACCTCCATGCAGAAGGTGTGGCGCAGCCTTCAGGCCTTCGGCAACATTGCCTTCGCCTACTCCTACTCCATCATCCTCATCGAAATCCAGGCAAGCATTTTAATCTCTGTTCTGCTCTGTTTCTTGGAGCCCTCTGTTCTTTTGACGTGGTACTGAGTACTGACGACGACGACGCGTGCCCTTTTCAAAATTTTAACAGGACACGGTGAAGGCGCCGCCGCCGTCGGAGGCGAAGGTGATGAAGAAGGCTACGGGGATAAGCGTGGCGACGACGACGGTGTTCTACATGCTGTGCGGGTGCATGGGGTACGCGGCGTTCGGCGACGCTGCGCCCGACAACCTCCTCACGGGGTTCGGCTTCTACGAGCCCTTCTGGCTGCTGGACGTCGCCAACGCCGCCATCGTGCTGCACCTCGTCGGCGCCTACCAGGTCTTCTGCCAGCCCCTCTTCGCCTTCGTCGAGAAGTGGGCGGCGGCGAGGTGGCCCGACAGCGCCTTCATCGCCCGGGAGCTCCGCGTGGGACCCTTCGCCATCAGCGTCTTCCGGCTCACCTGGCGCACGGCCTTCGTCTGCCTCACCACCGTCGTCTCCATGCTGCTCCCCTTCTTCGGCGACGTCGTGGGGCTCCTCGGCGCCGTCGCGTTCTGGCCGCTCACCGTCTACTTCCCCGTCGAGATGTACATCGTGCAGCGCGGCGTGCGACGGGGGAGCACGCGGTGGGTTTGCCTCAAGATGCTCAGCGCCGCCTGCCTCGTCGTGTCCGTCGCCGCCGCGGCCGGGTCCATAGCCGACGTCATCGGCGAGCTCAAGGAGTACCGGCCGTTCAGCGGCTGAGCGATATTTGTGTAGGATGGTGGGTAGCACAGCGGCACATGGGAGCACATGTGTACGTACGGATTGTGTGCTGCAAGAGATGGAAACAAATTACCATTACCAACCTTGTGAACTTTTATCAAGTAGCACCTCGTAGATACTTGTATTTTCCCCGTAAAAGTACTCTTTCCCTGCATTTTCGTTGTTGTTGTTGTTGTTGTTTTTGTTGTTTTTGTTGTTGTTGTTGTTGTTGTTATTGTTGAGAATGGATAAAAATGAATGTATCTAGAACTAAAATAAATCTAGATACATTCATTTGTCCGACAAATATTTCCAAACCGAGGGAATATTTAACATCAAGAAGAGTGCCAAGTAATATAAGTGCCAAGTAATATGCGTCCCAAGCAGAAATATCACCATAAGTCATCTTCCTTGATACATTATTTCAAAACAGGGATTGTTATTCACAAGGCGACTCATGCATAGTCATTTGCGTGTTCGGACCATTAAACCAAAACTAAGACATTGTACCTGAACAAAATCTAGCTACGGTTTTGAAGACAATCAGACAGTTGAAGGCGCTGGATATGAACCATAAATAAATTAAGGAAATTGCACAAAGACATACATTTAAGGTGGAGGTGACAAAAAACACAACTTTATGTTGGATCAGGATTGCACTGTTGCATCCTGGGCTGCAAGTAACTATGAGATTGGCTTCAGACGCAGATTGGTTGGGACGTTGGGCGATCAATGGGCTTGGATGGTCATGGAAGCTAAAAAGTTGACGTTGAATGAGTCTCCAGATAAGATTTCATGGTCCCTTGGTGGTAAAGGAAAATTTACTACTAAATCCTTATACGAGTGGCTGGAAAGAAATCTATCAGGTCCTAACTATAAAATGGTGTGGAAACCACCCATCCCGCTGAAGATTAAGATCTTCCTTTGGCAATTTTTTCAAAATTCATCCTTACCCGTGATAACATGCGTGCCAGGAATTGGCCTGGAAATCCCATATGTTCCTAATGTTGAAACGGCAAACCACTTGTTTTTTTCCTGCTTGCTCGCTCGTTCTGTTTGGGGGACGCTGGGCATGACGGCCGGGGCATCTTGCTGCCCTCGCTCCCTTTGGCAAAGTTTTTCCTGACTTTATAAATTCTTTCCGGGTGGGAAGCACATCTATATGATGATCATTGCTGCGATATGTTGGGGGATTTGGATTCTTCGCAATAAAGTTACTTTTGATAAGCATGTCGTTCGATCTTCTCTGGAGGCTGTTTTCACGGCATGTTCTTTTATGATGTATTGGGCAGGTATACTGAAGGAAGAGGATAGGGTGAAGCTCCAGGTGGGGGTGAGGAGATTGGCTCATGTCGCTGCGGCGCTGGCGGATAGATCCTTCCTTCGAGGCAGACTGCTCTTGGGAGACAGAGATGGTGTGCAGATTGCTTAGGTGCGATCAGCGCCTTGGTGTTTTAAAACTTCGCTTCCCACTGGGTTTTGATGCCCGCTGGTATTTTGTATCATGGCTGTGGTTCGCTTAGTCGCTGGAGTCTGCTAGTTGTTTCATCCTAGGTCGTTCGGTACTTTGTTTTTTTTGGGCAGTGGCTTGTGAGTGTCATCAGGTTTTCGCCTCACGGCTGATGGTCCGTTCCAGGATCATCGTGCGGTGGGTTTCCTGATGATGCGCCAACTCGCTCCCCCTTTTCAGTCTCATTACGCGCAAGGTCTATCTGGTTTGAGTTAGTTGGTAATTCGGATACTAAGAACTTGGATATAGACTGATGTATTTCCGTTGATTGCAAAATTAATGGAAAGGGGTTGTGAGCCCGGTTGAAAAAAAAACATACAACTATAATACTCCTTGTGCAGGCTATCTAGGAGGACGTTGCACACATGGGCTAGGGCTAGGGCATCCGGAATTAATAGGATGTTGCCGGAGACATAGGCTAGGTTGCTTGGGCCCCATGTTTCTTCTGCTTCGGTCATCGTTCTCATGCTTTCTTGCGCACCCATTGTACGATATACCCAACCTTGTAACTCTCTAACTCCTTCTATAAATGAAAAGATACACGAGCCTTTCTGCATACATGAAACAAACATTGATACTGTCATGCCATCCTAATGGTGTGAGTCGGAATAGTCTCCTGGACACAGGAATCACGCCCATGGTATTGTCATACCATCCTCGTGCTGCGAGTGGCAACAGTCTCACTCGACGCAGGAACCATACTCTTGATATTTTTGTTTAAACAAGATACCCTTGATACTATTATTATTGCATCGCCATTGTGTTGGTCACAACCAGTGACGGACCCAGAAAAACGGCAGGTCCCAGGCCGCCCCAGGCAAGCTTCGAAGTACTGTGCTGTTGCTACCGTCAACGAAGGGAAACGCCCTCACGCCCCAGGCAGCGGGCTGCCTGGAGCCTAAATCCGCCTCTGGTCACAACATATCATCCCGAAAAAGGGTTTTCCCTCACTTTGTATTACAAAGCAACCAACTCCGATACATCAACGATAGATGCTGGGACCGAAACAGCACAGTCATGCCCAAACCAGACATAGAATCATGTTGTATATACTGTCATACCATCCCCATAGTGTGAGTTGCAACAATCTCACTGGATAGGTAACCATGGCCATATGGTTTCTAGAATTAAATTTTAGGTTGGGTTGATAAAATAAACTGCGTAGGGGTAGCTTATTTTGACAGCCATTCCATAAACCCAAAAGAAACTAGCCCTTATCACCATCGTAACATCCACATGGTCCTTGTAGCCCTTGACTCGACACAGGAACCATAGCCTTGATATTATTATTGCCATCGTCATGGTACTGGCCGGTGGCACACATATTCTCAGAAGACATGGCAACCAGCTGAACTGCATTGACATGCATGTTTTCGCGGGACAAAATAAGCCTGTGCCTGATCCTGTGACATATCTCAGATTCCCAGGACCCTACACAGTTCTAGACAGCTCTAGGCAGATCCAAAGCTCCACAAATTATTGCCCCATGCATGGACCCTCCCGTAGTTTGGTGAGAGCAAAGAATATCTCCAGCTCCGTCCTGGTATCGGAGTAGTGGTGGTGAATCCACTGTTGGTGGCCTGTGGCAACTGACAGGCACCATTCAATCGTTCGTTCGCTCACCTTTTGAATTTTCGTTGTTGTTGCGCAAAGCTAGGGAGATGGGGATGAGATCGCATGTGCATGCTTCGCGGCGAAGGACGGAGGACCCAGACTCCCATGGCGATCTCCGGGCCACTGATGTTGCTTTCTCTGTGACTGATTTGGCGAGGTGATCTGACGGCGTGGTTTGGCCGGGGATCTGATTTGCAGGAACAAAAAGAATGGCTCGCAGGAGATGGGAATCTTGGCACCTATGCTATGCTGGTAACTGGTTGCATATGTATCGGATGTCATTTTGCTATCATGGCCTCGCCGATCAGTCGCATGCATGATTGGGAGCTGGTGTTTGTGCGGTAGATTTTGTTTCGATGCATGCGTGGAGCATGGGGCTGTAGTCGAAATGAAGTGGTGGTAATTAGGGTTTTGTGTTCTTTTTTGCGGGAAATTAGGGTTTTGTGTTGGATAGTGTTGTGGTTTAGCACGGAGGGTATCGATCAGCACCTTTTTGCTTGCACGAACGGGTCGATGGGCTCAAGTCAAAGAAAGCCACTCTACATGAAAAGTCAAAGAAAGCCAGCATGGGTACCTGAAGAAATAAGCATGTACGTTACGTACGAAGGGCGACCGGCCATGCAGTAAATAAACAAGATAAGAGAAGGATCGTTCCACATCCATCTCTCTCTCTATATATAGAAGTATTTTTCGTCGCCACCAGTTCAAGACTTTGAGACTGCCCTCTATTATGTCAGTGAGAATGATAGTATATACTACTACCTGGACTACCTCTGTTTCTGAACGAAAGTCTAGACGTGATTCTCTTCACTTCTTCAGTACACGAGCACTGCAACGCGTACGATGCTGTGCTTTTGATTCGTGTACGACAGTGCCGGCGCTAAAGATCCAGTTTGTCTAATTCACATCTAAATATTTTTCAAGGATGTCATATCTAAGCTCCCACAAATATATAATGCAGCAACAAGAAAAAAAACTAGAAAAAAAAGACCACAAACAAAGTGGACATCAGCTTAAATGTGACATATAGATGTGTTCTAGACACCTCTAAAGATTCCTATGCATACGATACTTGTACCATGGCCAATAATCCACCGGTGTTCTGCACTTTGGTGCTTTGCATGAACGATGTGATCGGCACTGTCGTACACAAATCGGCAGTCCCCCGATACTTGAAGACTTTGTTGTTGGATTTCCTTTTAATAATATGAGCCGTATGCATCTTTCCGATGCAGGGGCTGGGGTAAACCCCTTTTCGAAAAAAACACAAAT
The DNA here is from genome assembly GCF_018294505.1 of Triticum aestivum. Lineage (NCBI taxonomy): Eukaryota > Viridiplantae > Streptophyta > Magnoliopsida > Poales > Poaceae > Triticum > Triticum aestivum. The sequence goes on along the minus strand of NC_057804.1, from coordinate 109,584,638 downwards.
CGGCAGTGCAGCGTTGTAATGATAGCAGTCCTCTGTTTTAGGAGTGCATATAAGAATAAAAATGGAATTGCTTGGTTCGTACGGTACGGTACGTGGCTTCCAGGTCTAGTGTACGGATGCCATTTGAAATTGCAAAATGCTCCTAAACAAAGTAGGTAATGCACGCGTGCTTTGTAGACCGATCTAGTGATGATGATTAAGATGTAATCCTAACCAAATTCCGTACCTAACTGGCAAACAAACAAACGTGCTTTGTAACCCGATCTAGTGATAAGTCGTACACGTGCTTCAGCCGACAATCCTGCTGGTTTCTCTCTCTCGTCTACACCGTCCGGAATCTCCTTTCCTGCGATCGATATCTGTCATACTGTAGTATATACATGCGTGATACGTCTGTTCTTTGCTAGGGCAGTACAGTACGATTATACTTGGGCCACCATGCAATCTCGGAAGTTTTTTTTTTAGTTGCCCACAGTGAAGCTGACACGTGCACCGTGCATCGAGCCAACAGGAGAGAGCGCGTTTCCCGAGGCGTCCACATCAGGCTTCCGGCTTTGCGCGGTCGGTCTACGGCGAGTGCCGCCGGCGTGTGGACGTGTAAAGGTTGGATGTCGAGTGATTGATGCAGATCATCTGCTGGGATCTTGGTGACTGTTGTTGCTGCTACATCCATCGTCCGGCTCTACTTATGTGTTGGCGTCTTCCCAGATTAAGATATGCCACCTCTGTCTCTGTTTCTTTCTAGCGTCGGTTAAAACAAGATGACCGGGAGCTGTCTGCAAGGCCACGTACGTGTACCACCTGAGATGATATGACGAGGACAGTAAAGGATGGCAATGCGTCGGGTTTTGCACGGGCCGAGTCATGAAGATATACATGAATTTTGGATTATGCTCATGCTCATACCTAATGGATGTCCATGTGCATCGAGCATCGGGTACCCATCTGGTTCTCGCTTTATGTACGAATAATACTCTCTCAGTCCCGAAATACTTGTCGGAGAAATGGATGTTTTTAGACTTATTTTAGTTTTAGATTCAAGGTTTGGTGGCTTGGTGGACCGGGTGGCAGATTGTCTACCCCTATGGAAGGCGGCCAAGTTACCTAAAAATAGCAAATTATTGCTGATTCAGTCTGTGCTTTGTGCTAGCCCGGTGCACTCGATGTTAGCGTTGGATCTACCAGCTAGGACCCTGTCGGCCCTTGCCAAAATATGCAGAGGGTTTCTTTCGTGTAGAAAGAAAGAAGCTCATGGCGGAAATTGTTCTGTTGCTTGGGACACGGTCTGTACACCCAAATGGGCAGGCGGCATGGGTTTGCCAAACCTACACCGGATGAACAAGGCGTTACAGGCGCGATGGCCTTGGTTACAGGAGTATGACAAAGGAAGAGCCTGGGCAGAGTTCCCAATCTGTGTACCGACGGAGTCGCGCGCGTTGGTGCAGGCGGCGGCGCGGAATGTGATTCGGGATGGAAGGTCCACATTATTCTGGAAGGACAGGTGGGTTGCGGGGTTTAGAATCAGTGACCTCGCCCCAACAATATATGACAGTGTCCCGCAAACAACTAGACAAACCAGGTTGGTCTCGGATGCAATCAGAGACAACAAATGGGCTTTGGATGTTGGCCTGAATCTTGGGACGGAAGCGTTGGAACAATTCCGCAATATCTGGCCAACGATTGCGGACATACAACTAACAGAAGGGGTGGATGATCTGGTCAAGTGGTCATGGGAAAAGGATGGAAATTATTCGGCCCGATCGGCATATGAGGCAAGGTTTGTGGGAAGGGAGGTGTCCACAACAGCAGCATTCACCTGGAACTCCAAAGCACTTTTGAGATGTCGCTTCTTCGCATGGTTGGTAACCAGGAACCGCTGCTGGACGTCGGACAGACTAGCACGTCATGGACTACCACATCAGGACTCTTGTCCCTTGTGCAACCAAAAGGAGGAAACGATCCAACACCTAATGCTGGAATGCGTCTTCACAAAACAAGTCTGGTTTGCGCTGGGACAAATGATGGGAAGGGAAGAGTTCGAGCATCTGCACAACGAGACTTTGGCTGATTGGTGTTCAAGACAGGAGGTGAGCTTAGCTAGGCCGAAAGCAACTAGAGCCAAGTGCCTGCTCGGGATGTGGATGATATGGAAACATTGGAATGATATCGTTTTCAACAGAGTGGCACCATCAGTTGCACAAACCATAGCACGGATGAGGGATGAGGCCACGCTATGGGAGAAGGTGGGCTTGTTCAAGGGCGAGGCGCAAGGGTTGGGTGTAGAAACAGTAGAGTGAGCAATGAGTGAGTAGTCCGTAGTAGAAACTTGGGTGGTGTGGGATAAATTCCACATGTAAAAAAACATTGTAAATGTGACCTCAGGGAGCTTCTTCCCCCTTCCTTCTATAATGAATGATACGCATACTCGTGCGTATTCGAGAAAAAAGTTTTAGATTCATTCATTTCTCTGACAAGTATTTTTGGACAGGATGAGTAGTATAATACCCCATGAAATAGCAAGTGAACTTAGTATTACACACGCACGCACACACACACACACACACACACACACACACACACACACACACATCACTCACAACGTATTATAGTTATTTACAGAGTTGGCGTTTAAAATTACTATGTACTCCCTACGTCTCTTAATATATGCCATTTCTACAGTTTAAATTAAACTGTAAAAACGTTATATATTATTAAGGGACATAGGTAGTAGGTGATGCATGTTCTATGGTTGTAGTTCGAGTTAGGTATTCCCATGGGCACCGCTCTGCTCTTGCAGATGTCTTCGTTGTTCTCCTCTCGATGTTAGGGTTTCGGGTGAAGACCCTTGTCTGTGTCATACTCGGCAGCGGCGACGCTTTGTGCCGTTTCCCCCCCTTCCACGATGGCATTGTCGTGGAGCTTAGTTGTCTTAGGGTGTGGCATAGTTGTATACAGACCTTCCTGTGTTCTTTTTGGGCAACTTAGTCGCATGTATTTTATGTTATATGGTTATCTCGTGATTTGCTTTGTAGGAGGGCTGTCTCACTATCATGTATCGTTTAGACGTGTACCTTAGTTTGTGTTTTATTTATAAAGCAGGGCGAGAGCCTATTTCGAGATACATCTTCGATGGTCTACATGTCATATGTAATAGACAGTTTAATTGTTTACTTATTAAAATATTGGTCATGTGACATACGAGTAACTTGAAATTACACTGAAAGGTAGAAACTACACCTAGAGCAATATGTACAAGGCCCCTCTTTTAGAAAACCTGAATTGGTGTCCTTCCTCTAAATATTGGACACTATACTATCCCAACGCTTAGATTCATGCCCTTTCCAAACCTATTTCTTATCATGTAACACGATCCTCCAAATTGGCACATCTATCTCTAAGTCTAATTTATTCAGGTCTAAAAATTAATGGATTGAGAAAATTATGATAACATCTAAGCATATCATTAAACTTTAGGGTCCCCAATTAGTCCTTATGCGAGCCTCAGAAATTCAGGACACAATAATATCTATCACCCTAGTCATCCATCCTAAGAAATTATTTCACATATAATGCTCTCCTCCAGGCTCATAAAGTTGAAGTGATATGGAATCGACATTCCCACGTCACAACTAGAGAACTAATACAAAACATATTATCAAAACATTGAATTATACGCAATTTCACATGGTTATTAGCAACAAGGTTTCTCCCAAGTCCTAAACAATTTGAACATACAACTCTTTCACCAACAAATCACTAAGCATCAATTAACACGAGGAAGCGACTGCAACATCTGATCTGAGAGTATAATGGATAGATTGAAAGCTAGAGTTGGAACTGGATGATGATGAAAATGGTGTTGGTGATGAAGAAGAAGAAGATGATGATCCTCACGAAGAACAAAGTGTTGGTGCAATTCGGCCCACCCGGAGGGGAAGGATCCCAGAGAAACAACCCTCCTTGAGAAAGAAACTGCTCCAAGTTTATGGCTCGTGGATGGCAGCAAAAAAAGCCCGTAAAGTAAACGTAGGGATTTTTGTGTAATATAGGACCATGGGTTCCAGAGAGCAGCTGAGGGGCACGCTACCGGTTGGCGTGACCCAAGAGTCGGCCACGTGGTGGGGACGTGGGGGCTCCACATGAGGAAACTTAAGTGGTCACTGTCCTTGGCTATCTTCCAGCATGAAAATGATTCATGTGTTTCTCTTTGATTCTTTCAGTCTTCGAGAAATTGCTTTCTTCCTTGATCTTTTTTAGTGCTTTCTGCAGCTTTCTAGTAATTTCCCCTCCTCTGGTAGAATAAATTAAGAGTGAAAATGCTTTATATTGATGTGATAGCGTGCAAAATATCATCAATAATGACCAATTTATAATACGAAATAGTAGTGCAAAATGGATGTATCACTCACCTCCAAGGATAATATGCCCAAGCACACCTGATATGTAGCTGACCATCTTGGCTTTATCCAAGATTGTCACAAGGGCATTGACCACAAGGTTAAAGAGGAGAGGGTGGGATAGGACCCCCTTCCTCACCTCACACGAAGAGGTAAAATAGGGGCCCACCTTCCCATTCACATCGATGCTGGTGCTACCAGTCATGACCATCTGCGTGATTCAACAACACTAGCAATTATCGAACCCCCTCCGCTCCAAGACTTGGTCGAGGAAGGACTAGTCCAAACGATCGCAAGTCTTCTGGAAATCAAGTTTAAAGAACACACCCTTCCGGCACTTCACCTTCACCTCATGGACAATCTCATGAAGTGCTAGGATCCCATCGTGAATGTGTCGTCCTTTAAGGAAGGTGAACTGGTAAGGATGTGTGAGGCATTCCACTACTAGGGCGAACCACGTCACACAAACTTGGCGAAGATCCACTAGATGACATTGGTTACCTTGATGGGTTTAAAGTGTTGATCCCCCAACTAGTTTGGGGATCAAGGTAACCACATGAAGTTAAGGCAAGCATGTCCAATGTTCCAATGTAGAAATCTTGGAACATCGGCGTAATCACCGCCTGCATGCGGTCCTAAAACTTTTGGAAGAAGGTGATCGGAAGACCATCCAACCTTGGGACCAAATAAGAGTTCATCTCCATAATTGCCCTGTCAACCTCCCGAGGCAAGAATGGCTGGGTGAACTTCGCATTCTCATTAACTGACATCCTGACCATCGTTGGCCAATAGTCCACCGCTAAGGCAACCATAGACCAAGGTTCCCCTGTGGAGATCTCCTTATAGAAGGAGTAGAGGTGATGGAAGATAGGGCCAACCTCCACCTAAAGGACCGCTTCCTCCCAAAGGCATGGGATGCAGCACCTCCAATGCCACCAATTAGCAGTGGCATGGAAGTAGGTAGTCTTGGCATCCCCCTGCAGAAGCCAATTCTGGCGGCCCCACTACTACCAGAAGACTTCCCTCGCCCTTGAAGATATCCATGACGGAGACCTCAAGAGTGTACATCTGAATCGACTCTTCAGCGGTAAGGCAAGATGCTGAAAGTGCAACTAATCCCCAGATGTTTTGGTAATTAATAACAACATATATGTCATTGATCTGATGAACATTGATGATATATTTCAGAAAAGATCAATGATTGGCATGGCATGGACAAATGGATGTGAACCCTCAAAATATCAAGGTCAAAGGATTGGCTACTCCAAGACTCTACATTTTGGGTTTAGTGACCCAAGACCACATTGAGTCCCCAGGAAAGCCAATACTATTAAAAGGGGATGAGGTATTGTTGATGAGGTTGTTGCTCAAAGTGCTCAGTGATATTGCTCCCAAAACCCTCCATCACTTTCCCAAAACACATCTATCCAAAACCCTAATTCATCATTTCGGTCCCACCTATAACAACCACTCTGGACCCACCAAGATGATCCTTCTATTGCCACGGCCAACACCTTAACATTTCGGTCTGACCGAAATGGAACTCGGTCCCACCAAGTTGGCCTTGCCAAGTTTCTACCATGAAGTCGTTTCATTTCGGAATCACCAAGACAAAATGATAAGAATTTGATGGGGAACATTGCATGAATCACCCAAGATCTAATCTAGGAGATGCATAGCAATGAGAGGTGAGTATGTCTATGTACCCATGTAGACCGAAAGCATTAGCGTTGTAACACAGTTGATGTAGTCATACTCGTCGTGATCTAATCGCGAACCAATCCGATCTAGTGATGAACAGACGGCAAGATAAGGGCTGGTTCTCTAGGACCATTAAGGCCAGGGTGCCCCACCTACAGCCCATGCTACTGTATGGGACATGGTGGAACCCTCTGAGGACTTCCGTACCCCTCTGGAACCTTCCGGTGACTTCCCGGTAAAATAGCAAAAAAAGTTTTTTTTTGAACCCCGACAATAACTTTCTATATATAAAGCTTTACCTCCGGACCATTCCGGAGCTCCTCATGAATCATGATGTCCCGGATCCCATCCGGGACTCCAAAAAACCTTCGGATTTTTCACTATTAAAGACTCAATACTACCCTAGCGCTACCGAACGTTAAGCGTGCGACCCTACGGGTTCGAGAATCATGTAGACATGACCAAGACTCCTCTCCGGTCAATAACCAATAGCGGGACCTGGATGCCCATATTGGTTCCCACATATTCCACGAATATCTTTATCGGTTTAACCACGATGTCAAGGATTCATTTAATCCCGTATACAATTCCCTTTGTCTGGGGATATGTTACTTGCCCAAGATTCGATCGTCGGTATCTCCATACCTAGTTCAATCTCGTTACCGACAAGTCTCTTTACTCGTTCCTTAAATACAAGATTCCGTGACTAAACTCATTAGTCACATGCTTGCAATTTTCTCGTGATGTTGTATTACCAAGTGGGCCTAGAGATGTCTCTCCATCACACGGAGCGACAAATCCCAGTCTCAATCCATGCCAACCCAATAGACACCTTCGGGGATACCTATAGAGAATCTTTATGGTCACCTAATTACAAAGTGACGTTTGATAGCACAACTTCTTGAAGGAAATATGCCCTAGAGGCAATAATAAAGTTATTATTTATTTCCTTATTTCATGATAAATGTTTATTATTCATGCTAGAATTGTATTAATCGGAAACTTGATACATGTGTGAATACATAGACAAACAGAGTGTCACTAGTATGCCTCTACTTGACTAGCTCATTGATTCAAAGATGGTTAAGTTTCCTAGCTATAGACATGAGTTGTCATTTGATTAACGGGATCACATCATTAGAGAATGATGTGATTGACTTGACCCATTCCATTAGCTGAGCACTTGATCATTTAGTATGTTGCTATTGCTTTCTTCATGACTTATACATGTTCCTATGACTATGAGATTATGCAACTCCCGTTTACCGGAGGAACACTTTGTGTGCTACCAAACGTCACAACGTAACTGGGTGATTATATAGGAGCTCTACAGGTGTCTTCAAAGGTACATGTTGAGTTGGCGTATTTCGAGATTAGGATTTGTCACTCCGATTGTTGGAGAGGTATCTCTGGGCCCTCTCGGTAATGCACATCACAATAAGCCTTGCAAGCATGTGAATAATGAGTTAGTTGTGGGATGATGCATTACATAACGAGTAAAGAGACTTGCCGGTAACGAGATTGAACTAGGTATTGAGATACCGACGATCGAATCCCGGCAAGTAACATACCGATGACAAAGGGAACACGTATGTTGTTATGCGGTTTGACCGATAAAGATCTTCGTAGAATATGTGGGAGCCAATATGAGCATCCAGGTTCCGCTATTGGTTATTGACCGGAGACGTGTCTCGGTCATGTCTACATTGTTCTCGAACCCATAGGGCCCGCACGCTTAAAGTTCGGTGACGATTTATATATGAGTTTATGTGTTTTGATGTACCGAAGGTAGTTCGAAGTCCCGTATGAGATCGGGGACATGACAAGGAGTCTCGAAATGGTTGAGACGTAAAGATCGATATATTGGACGACTATATTCGGACTTCGTAAAGGTTCCGAGTGATTCGGGTATTTTTCGGAGTACCGGAGAGTTACGGGAATTCGTATTGGGCCTTAATGGGCCATACGAGAAAGGAGAGAAATGCCTCAAAGGGTGGCCGCACCCCTCCCCATGGACTGGTCCAAATTGGACTAGGGAGGGGGGCACCCCCTTCCTTCCTTCTCCTTTTTCCTTCCCTTCTCCTACTCCCACAAGGAAAGGAGGAGTCCTGTCGGGGGGATGAACCCCGGGCAGGCAACGGAACCCGGATCCTCTTTAAAAACAGTGGGGCCCGCATCACCCCGCAAACTGGCACGCGCTTGGCCGGGTCGCCCGACCCGGCAGGCCCGCAACCCGGCCAAACTCTCTGACATGACAAGGTATGTCAACCCGGCCACAGCAACTGGCGCAATGCAACTCGACCCGGCGCAACCAAGGCTTCCACGGCAAGCCAGCACCACCCGTGGCGTCGACGGCAACCCAGCCACGTGTCAGCTCCCGTCCCATCCAGGCCGTACGATGGGATGAGACCCAAATCACCGATGACCAAGGCAACAGTGTTTCCACCATGCCTGTGATCAGCCGGGGCGTGGCAACAGTGTCCCTCACCTACCCGCTGACCAAGGCCGGCATGGCTACAGTGCTCCCGCCCTCACCGCTGACGACAGCAAGCGGCGGCCTGACGGAGAGCACTGTACATGACTCGACTCGGCCACGCCCTGACGATCGACAAGATGGCGCACATTTCCCCTAGGCATGCGGGGCCCGCATCTAGGGGAACCCGGCGAACCACAAGCACACAAGCGGGACCCAGCTTGGAGTCCCGGGCACCGACAATATGGACCCACCGACTCAGCATATTACCATTGTAACCCTGGGTGGGTTGATCTATAAAACCCCCCAGGAACCCACGCCCACAGACGGCATATGATCGGATAGCAGATCATCATCTAGGCATCGCACCATTACAAAGGCAAGCAAGAGGCACATACGAGAGAGAAGCAAGTAAGCATAGGACTAGCCACCAGATAGCAACATCGGGGAGAAGGAGCAGCCCAAGCCTTGGCCAGCTTTCTTCCTCCTCCATACAGCTCCAGGAGCAACATTGTACTATCGATCATCCAACCAAACTCGGCAGGAGTAGGGGTGTTATCTCTCCGGAGAGCCCCAAACCTGGGTATGTCCGGCGTCCCGTGTCCGCTCATGCCAAACTCGCCTCTGGAGCCCACCAGCACCCTCGAGCCTCCTCCTCTCTTTAGCCATCCCTTGGCATCTGCCGTGCGCCCACCACGACAGTTGGCACCCACCATGGGGCAGCTCGAGGAGCTGGCCGGGAGCATGGTTCAGAAGGGCCCCTTCTCCTACACCAACAAGTCCGTCACGCTGGTGGACGACGTCGTCGGCGCGCTCGCCGCCTCCTTCGCCACACTCCGCATCTCCGATGTGCTCGCGGCCAACGAGTACCCCAATGAGGTGCTCAGCTACTCCGACTCTCCCCTTTCCTTTGGCGGTAGCATTGCCGTCGGGGGGATGGACGTTCACGTGGAGGTTTACGCCACGGGCGATGGCGCCTCTTCCTCGTCAAGCAAAACGAGGAAGGCCGCGGAGGCTAGGGCCACCGCGGAACGGACCGAGCTGTCCGACCCGCTGCGCGCTGCGATGTAGAGCCTCCGCATCCCCATCGGCATCGATGTCGACGCCACCAACGTCGCCGAAGCCCGAACCCATCTCGAGGATAGGCGCCAACAAATGCTGGACCTATCCGAGATGCTGGCTGCCACCAGGCGCCGCCTGGAGGCCGCTCAGATGGAGCACGACACCGCTCACGGAGTCACGCCCCGCCCCGGGGAGTAGCGATCGGCCGAGCCTTCGGCGCCGTCCGGAACGTCTACGAAACCCCAGTGAAGAACATGCGCGTTGCGGAGGCAGCTGCGGTCGGCCTCGACCAACTCGCGGGCGAGGAGCTCAAGGAGCACGTCGGGCGGATGCGCGAGCTCCTCCACGCCGCCAACACCCAGCAGGATCACCTCAACCAGCTCACCAAGCCGGCGAGATCCGGCTCCGCCCGTCTTGGCAGACCCGACGAACTTCTGCACACAGCTTCCTCGCCACCCGGCGAGGGGCACTCTGGCCAAGACCGGACTCGACGCAACTCGGCCGCCACCGCCGCCAACGCTCTGGGCAACGAGCCCCCACCAGAGACCCAGTGCGGACCCGGCCAGCCTGGCCGGCGTCCGGCTCCAACCGACCCGGCCCCTCGGGGCATGGCCGCCAGTCGACTCGGCCCGCACTCCATCAATGACGCCGACGCACGCCACTGCCTCGATCAGCTCGCTCGCTCCCTGGAGGTGGAGGAGAGCGGCGCCATCGGGCAGGCGTGCTTCGGGCCACACATCCGGGAAGAGCCCTTTCCGAAAGGGTTCGTGCTCCCCCGCAACACCCCCAAATACAATGGGACTGTGAAGCCAGAAGACTGGCTCACCGACTACACCACGGACATTGGAATCACCGGTGTGAATCGTCATCTGGCCGTGCGCTACGCACATCTCACGCTCTAGGGGTCAGCCAGCACATGGTTGAACAGCCTGCCGATGGGCAGCATCAACGCGTGGGTCGACTTCGAGGAGGCCTTTGTCCGCAACTTCACGGGGACCTACAAGCGGCCCGGTCGCCCTAGCCAACTCGCCATGTGCGTGCAGGGGCCGACGGAGACGGGTCGCGAGTACCTTGCATGCTGGACCGAGCTTCGAAACAGCTGCGAGGGCGTCCATGAAGTCCAGGCGATCCAGTACTTCGTCAGCGGGTGCCGAGACGACACCCTCCTCAAGCACAAGTATCGAAGGGTATGAACCATAGATAAGTTGGAGTACAGTAGATATTACACCAATATGAATTTGGAATGAGTTCATTACAGTACCTAAGTGGTGGTTTTATTTTCTTATACCAACGGAGCTTACGAGTTTTCTGTTGAGTTTTGTGTTGTGAAGTTTTCAAGTTTTGGGTAAAGATTTGATGGACTATGGAATAAGGAGTGGCAAGAGCCTAATCTTGGGGATGGCCAAGGCACCCCAAGGTAATATTCAAGGATAGCCAAAAAGCCTAAGCTTGGGGATGCCCCGGGAAGGCATCCCCTCTTTCGTCTTTGTTCATTGGTAACTTTACTTGGAGCTATATTTTTATTCGCCACATGATATGTGTTTTGCTTGGAGCGTCGTGTATGATATTAGTATTTGATTTTTAGTTTTCCACATTAATCCTTGCTGTACACACCTTTTGGGAGAAGCCTACTTGATTAGAATTTATTAGATTTCTCTATGTGCTTCACTTATATCTTTTGGTAGTTTTTGCTCTAGTGCTTCACTTATATCTTTTAGAGCACGGCGGTGGCTTAATTTTGAAGAAATTGCTAGTCTCTCATGCTTCACTTATATTATTTTGAGAATCTCTTAGAACAGCATGGTATTTGCTATGGTTATAAAATTGGTCCTAGAATGGTAGGCATCCAAGTTGGGTATAATAAAAACTATCATAGGAAGTGAATTGGATGCTATGATCAATTTGATACTTGATAATTGTTTTGAGATATGGAGGTAGTGATATTAAAGTCATGCTAGTTGGGTGATTATGAATTTAAAGAATGATTGTGTTGAAGTTATCAAGTCCCGTAGCATGCACGTATGGTTAAAGTTGTGTAACAAATTTGAAACATGAAGTGTCCTTGGATTGTGCATCCTTATGAGTGGCGGTCGGGACGAGCGATGGTCTTTTCCTACCAATCTATCCCTCTAGGAGCATGCGCGTAGTGCTTGGTTTTTGATGACTTCTAAATTTTTGCAATAATTATATGAGTTCTTTTGACTAATGTTGATTCCATGGATTATACGCACTTTTACATTTCCATCATTACTAGCCTCTTCGGTACCGTGCATTGCCCTTTCTCACCTTGAGAGTTGGTGCAAACTTTGCCGGTGCATCCAAACCCCGTGATATGATACGCTCTATCACACATAAACCTCCTTATATCTTCCTCAAAACAGCCACCATACCTACCTATTATGGCATTTCCATAGCCATTCCGAGATATATTGCCATGCAACTTTCCACCGTTCCTTTTATCATCATTACACACATTACTTTTGTCATATTGCCATTGCATGATCATGTAGTTGACATCATATTTGTGGCTAAGCCACCATGCTTAATTTTTCATACATGTCACTCTTGATTCATTGCACCATCCCGGTACACCGCCGGAGGCATTCATATAGAGTCATATCTTGTTCTAGTTTCGAGTTGTAATTCATGTGTTGTAAATCAATAAAAGTGTGATGATCATCATTATTTGAGCATTATCCCCAAAGAAAAAAAAGGAAAGGCCAAAAGAAAAAAATGAAAGGCCAAAGAAAAAAAAATAAAAAAAGGGAAAAAGAAAAAGAAAAAAAAGAAAAAAAGAAAAAAAAGAAAGAAGAAAATAAATAAAAAAAGGGGCAATGTTACTATCTCTTTTTCCACACTTGTGCTTCAAAGTAGCACCATGTCCTTCATATAGCGAGTCTCATATATTGTGCTTCAAAGTAGCACCATGTTTTTCATATAGAGAGTCTCATATGTTGTCACTTTCATATACTAGTGGGAATTTTTCATTATAGAACTTGTCTTGTATATTCCTACGATGGGCTTCCTCAAATGCCCTAGGTCTTCGTGAGCAAGCAAGTTGGATGCACACCTACTTAGTTTTCTTTTGTTGAGCTTTCATTCATTTATAGCTCTAGTGCATCCGTTGAATGGCAATCCCTACTCCTCATGTTGACATCAATTGATGGGCATCTCCATAGCCCGTTGATTATCCTCGTCAATGTGAGACTTTCTCCTTTTTTGTCTTCTCCACACAATCCCCATCATCATATTCCATTCCACCCATAGTGCTATATCCATGGCTCACACTCATGTATTGCGTGAAAGTTGAAAAAGTTTGAGATTATTTAATTATGAAACAATTGCTTGGCTTGTCATCGGGGGTGTAGAATTTGGGAACATTTTTGTGTGACAAAAATAAAGCATAGCCTAACTATATGATTTTGTAGGGATGAACTTTCTTTAGCCATGTTATTTTGAGAAGACATGATTGCTTTTATTAGTATGCTTGAAGTATTACTATTTCTTATGTCAATATGAACTTTTATTTTGAATCATTTGGATCTGAACATTCATGCCACAACAAAGAAAATTACATTGAGAAATATGCTAGGTAGCATTCCACATCAAAAATTCCGTTTTTATCATTTACCTACTTGAGGACGAGCAGGAATTAAGCTTGGGGATGCTTGATACTTCTCCAACGTATCTATAATTTTTGATTGTTCCATGCTATTAAATTACCCCTTTTGGATGTTTATGAGCTTTATTTTACACATTTATATCATTTTTGGGGCTAACCTATTAACCGGAGGCCCAGCCCATATTGCTGTTTTATTGCCTATTTCAGTGTTTCAAAGAAAAGGAATATCAAATGGAGTCCAAACGGAATGAAACCTTCGGGAGCGTGATTTTTGGAACAAACATGATCCGGAAGACTTGGAGTACAAGCGAGAGAAGCTTCGAGGAGGACAGGAGATAGGAGGGCGCGCCCACCCCCTAGGCGCGCTCCCTGTCTCGTGGGTCCCTTGAGGCTCCCCCGACCGACTTCTTTCGCCTATATATTCCCTTATATGCTAAACCATCGAATACGAAGATAGATCGGGAGTTCCGCCGCCGCAAGCCTCTGTAGCCACCAAAAACCTCTCGGGAGCCCGTTCCGGCACCCTGTCGGAGGGGGGGATCCCTCACTGGTGGCCATCTTCATCATCCCGGCGCTCTCCATGACGAGGAGGGAGTAGTTCACCCTCGGGGCTGAGGGTATGTACCAGTAGCTATGTGTTTGATCTCTCTCTCTCTCTCGTGTTCTCTCTATGTCACGATCTTGATGTATCGTGAGCTTTGCTATTATAGTTGGATCTTATGATGTTTCTCGCCCTCTACTCTCTTGTGATGAATTGAGTTTTCCTCTTGAAGTTATCTTATCGGATTGAGTCTTTAAGGATTTGAGAACACTTGATGTATGTCTTGCCGTGTTTATCTGTGGTGACAATGGGATATCACGTGATCCACTTGATGTATGTTTTGGTGATCAACTTGCGGGTTCCGCCCATGAACCTATGCATAGGGGTTGGCACATGTTTTCGTCTTGACTCTCCGGTAGAATCTTTGGGGCACTCTTTGAAGTACTTTGTGTTGGTTGAATAGATGAATCTGAGATTGTGTGATGCACATCGTATAATCATGCCCACGGATACTTGAGGTGACAATGGAGTATCTAGGTGACATTAGGGTTTTGGTTGATTTGTGTCTTAAGGTGTTATTCTAGTATGAACTCTATGATAGATTGAACGGAAAGAATAGCTTCATGTTATTTTACTACAGACTCTTGAATAGATAGAACAGAAATGATAACTTTGAGGTGGTTTCGTACCATACCATAATCTCTTCGTTTGTTCTCCGCTATTAGTGGCTTTGGAGTGACTCTTTGTTGCATGTTGAGGGATATTTTTATGATCCAATTATGTTATTATTGTTGAGAGAACTTGCACTAGTGAAAGTATGAACCCTTTGTTTCCTACCATTGCAATACCGTTTGTGCTCACTTTTATCATTAGTTACCTTGCTGTTTTTATATTTTCAGATTACAAAAACCTGTATCTACCATCCATATTGCACTTGTATCACCATCTCTTCGCCGAACTAGTGCACCTATACAATTTACCATTGTATTGGGTGTGTTGGGGACACAAGAGACTCTTTTTTATTTGGTTGCAGGGTTGTTTGAGAGAGACCATCTTCATCCTACGCTTCCCATGGATTGATAAACCTTAGGTCATCCACTTGAGGGAAATTTTCTACTGTCCTACAAACCTCTGCACTTGGTGGCCCAACAACGTCTACCAGAAGAAGGTTGCGTAGTAGACATCAGGGTACAGAAGGTTGTGCTTTCTAACTTCATCCATCTCATGATCATCAAAAGGAATCCACTAACAAGGTTGATCAAGTCATGTTCATAAACTCATTCCAAATCACATGAAACAGGAGAATTTTCGAATAGCACTAGGTTACCTCAACGGGGATATGTATAACAATAAGAATATTTTCCAATAGAATTGATACTGTGAACTTGAGGTTGTTTTCTCGGAAAGTGTACCGTATGCTCATTACCATTAACATGAAAAGTGGCATTGCCTTTGTTGCAATCAATAACAGCCCCTGCAATATTCAAAAAGGGTCTACCAAGGATAATCGACATACTATCGTCGTCAGGAATATCAAGAATAACAAAGTCCGTTAAGATAGTAACATTTGCAACCACAAGAGGCACATCCTCACAAATACCGACGGGTATAGCAGTTGATTTATCGTCCATTTGCAAAGATATTTCAGTAGGTGTTAACTTATTCAAATCAAGTCTACAATATAAAGAGAGAGGCATAACACTAACACCGGCTCCAAGATCACGTAAAGCAGTTTTAACATAGTTTCTTTTAATGGAGCATGGTATAGTTGGTACTCCTGGATCTCCAAGTTTCTTAGGTATTCCAACCTTAAAAGTATAATTAGCAACCATGGTGGAAATTTCAGCTTCCAGTATCTTTCTTTTATTTGTAACAATGTCTTTCATGTACTTAGCATAAGGATTCATTTTAAGCATATCAGTCAAACGCATACGCAAAAAGATAGGTCTAATCATTTCAGCAAAGCGCTCAAAATCCTCATCATCCTTTTGCTTGGATGGTTTAGGAGGAAAAGGCATGGGTTTCTGAACCCATGGTTCTCTTTCTTTACCGTGCTTCCTAGCAACGAAGTCTCTCTTATCATAACGTTGATTCTTTGATTGTGGGTTATCAAGATCAATTGCAGGTTCAATCTCTACATCATTGTTATTGCTAGGTTGAGCATCAACATGAACATTATCGTTAACATTATCACTGGGTTCATGTTCATTACCAGATTGTGTTTCAGCATCAGAAATAGAAATATCATTGGGATTATCAGGTGTGTCAACAACAGGTTCACTAGAAGCATGCAAAGTCCTATCATTTTTCTTTTTCTTCTTTTTAGAAGGACTAGGTGCATTGACATTAGTTCTCTGAGAATCTTGCTCAATTCTCTTAGGGTGGCCCTCAGGATACAAAGGTTACTGAGTCATTCTACCACCTCTAGTCACAACTCTAACAACATTATCATTTTTCTTAATATTTAATTCATTGAGCAATTCATTTTGAGCTTTAAGCACTTGTTCTACTTGAGTGGTAACCATAGAAGCATGTTTACTAATGAGTTTAAGTTCACCTTTAACTCTAGACATATAATCACTCAAGTGTTCAATAATATAAGCATCGCGTTTCAATTGTCTACCAACATAAGCATTGAAGTTTTCTTGTTTGGCCATAAAGTCATCAAACTCATCCAAGCATTGGCTAGCAAACTTAGTAGATGGGATTTCAACTTTATCATATCTATAGAGAGAATTTACCTTTACTACATGTGCCGGGTTTTCAAGACCATGTATTTCTTCAATAGGTGGTAAGTTAAGGCCATGCATTTCTTTCACAGGAGGTAAATTCTTAACATCTTCAGCCTTAATACCTTTTTCTTTCATAGATTTCTTTGCCTCTTGCATATCTTCGGGACTGAGAAATAGAATACCCTTTTCTTCAGAGTTGGCTTAGGAGTTGGTTCAGGAAGTGTCCAATTGTTTTCATTAGTCAACATATTATTCAATAACAATTTAGCTTGATCAATAGTTCTTTCCTTGAAAACACAACCAGCACAACTATCCAGGTGGTCTCTGGAAGCATCGGTTAATCCATTATAAATGATATCAAGTATTTCATTTTTCTTGAGAGGATGATCAGGCAAAGCATTAAGTAATTGGAGAAGCCTCCCCCAAGCTTGTGGGAGACTCTCTTCTTCAATTTGCACAAAATTATATATTTCCCTTAAAGTAGGTTGTTTCTTATGAGCGGGGAAATATTTAGCAGAAAAGTAATAAATCATATCCTGGGGACTACGCACACAACCAGGATCAAGAGAATTAAACCATGTTTTAACATCACCCTTTAATGAGAACGGAAATAATATAAGGATATAGTAGTAATGAATTTTCTCATCATTAGTGAATAGGGTGGCTATATAATTAAACTTAGTAAGAGGTGCCACAACAGTTTCAGATTCATAGCCATAAGAAGGATCAGATTCAACCAAAGTAATTATCACAGGATTGACAGAGAAATCATAATGCTTATCAGTAACACAGATAGGTGAAGTAGCGAAAGCAGGGTCATATTTCATTCTAGCATTCAGAGACTTTTCTTTCAGCTTAGCTAATAATTTCTTAAGATCAGATCTATCATTGCAAGCAAGAAAATCTCTAGCAGTTTCTTTATCCATAACATAACCCTCAGGCACAACAAACAATTCATATCTCGGGGGAGAATCTTCATCATAATTTTCATCCGTATTATCAGTTTCAATAATTTTATTCTCTCTAGCCCTAGCAAGTTGTTCATCAAGAAATTCACCTAATTGCACAATAGTATCAAGCATAGAAGTAGTTTCATCATAAGTATCATGCATAGCAGAAGTGGCATCATCAATAACATGTGACATATCAGAATTAATAGCAGAAGCAGGTTTAGGTGTCGCAAGTTTACTCAAAACAGAAGGAGAATCAAGTGCAGAGCTAGATGGCAGTTCCTTACCTCCCCTCGTAGTTGAGGGAAAAATCTTAGTTCTTTCGTCTTTCAAGTTCCTCATAGTGATTAGCAGATATAAATCCCAAGTGACTCAAAGAATAGAGCTATGCTCCCCGGTAACGGCTCCAGAAAATAGCTTGATAACCCACAAGTATAGGGGATCGCAACAGTTTTCCAGGGTAGAGTATTCAATCCAAATTTATTGATTCGACACAAGGGGAGCCAAAGAATATTCTCAAGTATTAGCAGTTGAGTTGTCAATCAACCACACCTGGATAACTTAATATCTGCAACAAAGTATTTAGTATGAAAGTAGTGTGGAAGTAACAGTAACAGTGGCAAAAGTAACAGCAGTAGTTTTGTAGTAATTGTAACAATGGCAACGGTAAAGTAACTAAGCAGAGATCAATATGTGAAAAGCTCGTAGGCATTGGATCTGTGATGGATAATTATGTCGGATGCGATTCCTCATGCAATCGTTATAACATAGGGTGACACAGAACTAGCTCCAGTTCATCAATGTAATGTAGGCATGTATTCTGAATATAGTCATACGTGCTTATGGAAAAGAACTTGCATGACATCTTTTGTCCTACCCTCCTGTGGCAGCGGGGTCCTATTGGAAACTAAGGGATATTAAGGCCTCCTTTTAATAGAGTACCGGACCAAAGCATTAACACTTAGTGAATACATGAACTCCTCAAACTACGATCATCACCGGGAGTGGTACCGATTATTGTCACTTCGGGGTTGCCGGATCATAAGACATAGTAGGTGACTATTGACTTGCAAGATAGGATCAAGAACTCACATATATTCATGAAAACATAATAGGTTCAGATATGAAATCATGGCACTCGGGCCCTAGTGACAAGCATTAAACATAGCAAAGTCATAGCAACATCAATCTTAGAACATAATGGATACTAGGGATCAAACCCTAACAAAACTAACTTGATTACATGATAGAACTCATCCAACACATCCCCGTCCAACAAGCCTATGATGGAAATACTCACGCACGGCGGTGAGCATCATCAAATTAGTGATGGAGGATGGTTGATGATGATGATGGCGACAGATTCCCCTTTTCGAAGCCCCGAACGGACTCCAGATCAGCCCTCCCGAGAGAGATTAGGGCTTGGCGGCGGCTCCGTATCCTAAAATACGATGAATCCTTCTCTCTGATTTTTTTTTCTCCCCGAACATGAATATATAGAGTTGGAGTTTAGGTCAGTGGAGCACCAGGGGGCCCACGAGGCAGGGGCGCGCCCAGGGGGGTAGGTGCACCCCCACCCTCGTGGACAAGGTGTGGGCCCTTTGGCCTTGACTCTTTCGCCTGTATTATTCATTAATTCCAAAAATATTCTCCGTGGAGTTTCAGGTCATTCCGAGAACTTTTATTTCTGCACAAAAATAGCACCATGGCAATTCTGCTGAAAACAGCGTCAGTCCGGGTTAGTTCCATTCAAATCATGCAAGTTAGAGTCCAAAACAAGGGCAAAAGTGTTTGGAAAAGTAGATACGATGGAGACGTATCAGCATGCTTAACAACTTGGAAATATAGCAATTGTATTTGTTTCTCATGTATTTAGTACAACCAAATTCGATTTACTTCTCACATAGTATACAATAACAGAATGCACCCACAACTATTGAACATCGCATTGTAGAATTGAACCAAACAGTTAACTAAACACCACAACACAAATGAACCAAACGTTAATTGAGCACCACATTGCACAATGTATAACCAAACAAAGCATGCTTGACAACTTGGAAATATAGCAATTGTATTCGTTTCTCATGTATTTTGTAAAGATAAATTCGATTTATTTCTCACATGGAAGACAATACAAAATGGCAGCCTGAAGAATTGAACATCACATTTGCAGAATTGAACCAAACAGTTAGCTGAAGATGACAACTAATTAACCAAACAGTTAATAACTAAGCACCACACTGCACGACATATAGAACATATACATAGGAGCAACAGATTGCATGGTAAAATCAGATAGCACAATTCACTAGAATTTGTTAAGGAAAGGCAGGAGCAGCACACGCAATAGGTAAACCGAGCATGCTTAACCGGTGTAGCTAGCAAATGGCAAGGTGCTCCTCCAAGATTTGGGGGTCGTCATGAATGGTAGCCATCGTGACCTCATTCACGCGTGCGGCCACAATTTGCTTCTCCGCTGCCAAATGCTCCTTGAGCTCCTGGCTATACTGCGTGCACCATGGCTTAGGGCGGCGCTTATTTGGTGGAGGGGCCGGTGATTTGGGTGGAAGGTGTCGCGCCGGCGGTCGGGGCATGTGGGATGTGGAAGTTGGAGGAGGATGGGGGTCTGGTGCGGATTACCTGTGTGGATAGATGATAACCCACAAGTGTAGGGGATCGCAACAACTTTCGAGGGTAGAGTATTCAGCCCAAATTTATTGATTCGACACAAGGGGAGCCAAAGAAATTCTTAAGTATTAGCAGTTGAGTTGTCAATTCAACCACACCTGGATAACTTAGTATCTGCAGCAAAGTGTTTAGTAGCAAAGTAGTATGATAGTAATGGTAACAGTGGCAAAAGTAAATATAGCAGCTTTGTAGTACTTGTAACAGTAGCAACGGAAAAGTAAATAAGCGAAGCACAATATGTGAAAAGCTCGTAGGCATTGGATCAGTGATGGATGATTATGTCGGATGTGGTTCCTCATGTAATAGCTATAACATAGGGTGACACAGAACTAGCTCCAGTTCATCAATGTAATGTAGGCATGTATTCCGAATATAGTCATACGTGCTTATGGAAAAGAACTTGCATGACATCTTTTGTCCTACCCTCCCGTGGCAGCGAGGTCCTAGTGGAAACTAAGGGATATTAAGGCCTCCTTTTAATAGATAACTAGAACAAAGTATTAGCACATAGTGAATACATGAACTCCTCAAATTATGGTCATCACCGAGAAGTATCCTGATTATTGTCACTTCGGGGTTGTCGGATCATAATACATAATAGGTGACTACAGACTTGCAAGATAGGATCAAGAACTCACATATATTCATGAAAACATAATAGGTTCAGATCTGAAATCATGGCACTCGGGCCCTAGTGACAAGCATTAAGCATAGCAAAGTCATACCAACATCAATCCCAGAACATAGTGGATACTAGGGATCAAACCCTAACAAAACTAACTTGATTACATGGTAAATCTCACCAGCCCATCACCATCCAGCAAGCCTACGATGGAATTACTCACGCACGACGATGAGCATCATGAAATTGGTGATGGAGGATGGTTGATGATAACGACGGCAACGAATCCCCCTCTTCGGAGCCCCGAACGGACTCCAGATCAGCCCTCCCGAGAGAGATTAGGGCTTGGCGGTGGCTCCATATCGTAAAACGCGATGAAAATTTCTCTCTGATTTTTTTCTCTTCGAAATGGAATATATGGAGTTGGAGTTGAGGTCGGTGGAGCATCAGGGGGCCCACGAGACAGGGGGGTGCGCCCAGGGGGAGGGCGCGCCCCCACCCTCATGGACAGGGTGTGGGCCCCCTGGCCTTGATTCTTTCGCCAGTATTTTTTATATTTTCCAAAACTTATCTCCGTGGATTTTCAGGTCATTCCGAGAACTTTTGTTTTCTGCACAATAAACAACATCATGGCAGTTCTGCTGAAAACAACGCCAGTCCGGGTTAGTTTCATTCAAATCATGCAAGTCAGAGTCCAAAACAAGGGCAAAAGTGTTTGGAAAAGTAGATACGTTGGAGACGTATCAGCTCCCCGAAGCTTAAACCTTTGCTTGTCCTCAAGCAGTTCAGTTGATAAACTGAAAGTGATAAAGAAAAACTTTTACAAACTCTGTTTGCTCTTGTTGTTGTAAATATGCAAAGCCAACATTCAAATTTCAGCAAGTATTATGAACTAACCATACTCACAATAACACTTAGGTCTCACAATTACTCATATCAATGGCATAATCAGCTAGCGAGCAATAATAATAAAACTCGGATGACAACACTTTCTCAAAACAATCATAATATGATATAAGAAAATGGTATCTCGCTAGCCCTTTCTGAGACTGCAAAACATAAATGCAGAGCACCTTTAAAGATCAAGGACTGACTAAACAGTGTAATTCATGGTAAAAGAGATCCAGTCAAGTCATACCCAATATAAACCAATAGTAATGAATGCAAATGGCAGTGTGCTCTCCAGCGGGTGCTTTTTAATAAGAGGATGATGACTCAACATAAAAGTAAATAGATAGGCCCTTCGCAGAGGGAAGCAGGGATTTGTAGAGGTGCCAGAGCTCGATTTTAAAATAGAGATGAATAACATTTTGAGCGGCATACTTTCACTGTCGACACAACAACTATGAGATGGCGACATCTTCCATACTACATGCATTATAGGCGGTTCCCAAACAGAATGGTAAAAGTTTATACTCCCCCACCACCAACAAGCATCAATCCTTGGCTTGCTCGAAACAACGAGTGCCTCCAACTAACAACAGCCCTGGGGGAGTTTTGTTTAATTATATTGATTTTCTTTGATCTTTTTGGATCATGGGACTGGGCATCCCAGTTACCAGCCCTTTCTCCTGAATGAGGAGCGGAGTCCACTCCTCTTGAGAATAACCCACCTAGCATGGAAGATATAGACAGCCCTAGTTGAAACATGAGCTGCTCAAGCATACAAAACAGAATTTCATTTGAAGGTTTGGAGTTTGGCACATACAAATTTACTTGGAACGACAGGTAGATACCGTATATAGGAAGGTATGGTGGACTCATATGGAACAACTTTGGGGTTTAAGGAGTTTGGATGCACAAGCAGTATTCCTGCTTAGTACAGGTGAAGGCTAGCAAAAGACTGGGAAGCGACCAACTGAGAGAGCGACAACAGTCATGAACATGCATTAAAATTAATTTACACCAAGTACAAGCATGAGTAGGATATAATCTACCATGAACATAAATATCATGAAGGCTATGTTGATTTGTTTCAACTACATGTGTGAACATGTGCCAAGTCGAGTCACTCAATTCACTCAAAGGAGGATACCATCCCATCATACCACATCATAATCATTTTAATATCATGTTGGCACGCAAGGTAAACCATTATAACTCATAGCTAATTAAGCATGGCACATGCAACTATAATCTCTAAATGTCATTGCAAAGATGTTTACTTCATAATAAGCTGAATCAGGAACGATGAACTCATCATATTTACAAAAACAAAAAAGGTTGAGTTCATACCAGTTTTTCTCATCTCAATCAGTCCATTATATATCGTCAGTATTGCCTTTCACTTGCACGATCGAATGATGTGTATAATAATAATAGTGCACGTGCATTGGACTAAGCTAGAATCTGCAAGCATTCAACTCAAGAGAGAAGACAAAGTAATATGGGCTCTAAGTTAAATAAACAATCATGCATGTGAGAGCCACTAAACATTTTCAATATGGTCTTCTACTCTTGACCCCTAAAGGAAAGAAAATAAAAGAAAACTATTTACACGGGAAAGCTCCCAACAAGTAAAAAGAAGAAAGAGAAATCTTTTTGGGTTTTCAATTTAATTACTACTACAAGCATGGAAATTAAACTAACTAATTTTTTTGGTTTTTCTTAAGGTTTATCAAACACACAAGAAGAAAGCTAGAAAAAGAAAATTAAACTAGCATGGATAATACAATGAAAGAGTATGAGCACCGACGACTAGAATAGTGTGTGAACATGAATGTAAAGTCGGTGAGAAATACGTACTCCCCCAAGCTTAGGCTTGTGGCCTAAGTTGGTCCAATGCCAAGGGTAGCCTGGTTGATATCTGTAGTTGTAACTGGGGTCATACTGAGATGCAGCAGCAAATGCCTCCTGAGCTGCGGCATGTTGGCGAGCCGCCTCCGCTCTCCCCTCGTGTTCAGCTGCCTCCTCCCTGGTAACAACATATCTTCGTTTTGCCTGGTAATCAAAAAGGAAAGGAGCAAGGAGAGTAACATGGACAGAGCTATGTTTGTCAAATATTAGTCGATATTGGAGGAACTGTTCATTCCTCAAAAGAAAATGATGTTTGACCATCGCGTCATAATCTAAATAAGCAGGAGGCAACACCATATCCCCTTCTCGTGGGGTTATACCAAGATAATTAGCTACACGGGTCGCATAAATCCCTCCAAATAAATCTGCAGACATTCCATTATTATGCAACCCACGTGCAACTATTGCCCCCAAGTTGTAATCTTTATTACCTAACACATCACTCTTGAGGACACAAAGATCAGGGACACACATATGACATGCTTCATCTTTACCATTAATGCATCTACCAATGAAGAGAGCAAAATAATGTATAGTAGGAAAATGAATGCTCCCTATGGTAGCTTGTGCTATATCCCTAGATTCTCCAACAGTAATACTAGCAAGAAAGTCTTTATATTCAGATTTGTGCGGATCATTAACATTGCCCCACTGCGGGAGTTTGCAAGTAGTTGTAAAATCTTCTAAGTCCATGGTATAAGATTTATCATAATTATCAAACAGGTCACTCTGATAATTATGTGAACATTTATATTTAAACCTTCTCACAAATGAATCAGTCAATTGATAATACTGAGGACACTTATCTTGTAAGAAGTCCTCAAGATCGGCATTACGCACATATGCTTCAAATTCATCCTTAATGCCTGCATTGACCATAAAATCGTCTGATGGCCACTCACAAGCTCGTACTTCTGCGTCCCTCGGTGGTTCATCGTCTTGCTCACGCATAGCAAGCCTGGGTCCTTTCTTTATTGAGGAACCACCTTGGTACATTCTCCTAGACATATTTGTTTTTCTGAAAAATTTCTGAAATTTTAGTAACTTCAAAATAAAAGTGAATAAAACCAAACAAGGTTGGTAGTAACTACTCCTACAAGTGCCTAGATCCTATATCGTGCATTAGAATTACTTGGGACCTCATAAATTTGACATGCAAGCTCAAGAACAGGGTCACCTATGCAGCAAAAATTTGCAATGAATAAAGCACTAGAACAAAAACTAATTGGACCAATGGAGGAGTCACATACCAAGCAACAATCTCCCAAAGCAGTTTTGTGAATGGAGCTTTGAGCAAGGAGATCGAAAATCATAGCAAAATGAGCTAGAACTCGTGCTTGAGCTGGATGGGGATTTTTTTGGGAAGAAGATGGAGTGTGTGGGTGCAGGAATAAGTGGAGGGGGGGCACCATGGGCCCACGAGACAGGGGGCGCGCCCAGGGGGTGTGGCCGCGCCCTCCACCCTCGTGGCCAGGTGCTTGCCCCTCCTGCAGTGTTTCCAGTGCCTAAAATCCTCAAAAATTCCATAAAAAATCATACTAAATTTGCGAGGCATTTGGAGCACTTTTATTTTTGGGATATTTTTTATTGCACGAATAATTCAGAAAACAGACAGATAATACTATTTTTTGCTTTATTTATTCTAAATAACAAAAAGTAAAAAAGAGGGTACAGAAGGTTGTGCCTTCTAGTTTCATCCATCTCATGATCATCAAAATGAATCCACTAACAAGGTTGATCAAGTCCTGTTAACAAACTCATTTCGAATAACACGGAACCGAAGAAATTTCGAATAGCACTAGGTTACCTCAATGGGGATATGAACATCCCCAACAATAAGAATATCATACTTTTTCTTGACAGTAGGAAGAGGAAATTCAAGACCTCCAATAATGATAGTTGGAATTTTCCAATAGAATTGATGCTATGAACTTGAGATTGTTTCCTCGGAAAGTGCACCGTATGCTCATTACCATTAACATGAAAAGTGACATTGCCTTTGTTGCAATCAATAACAGCCCCTGCAGTATTCAAAAACCGTCTACCAAGGATAATCGACATACTATCGTCCTCGGAAATATCGAGAATAACAAAGTCCGTTAAGATAGTGACATTTGCAACCACAACAGGCACATCCTCACAAATACCGACAGGTATAGCAGTTGATTTATTGGCCATTTGCAAAGATATTTCAGTAGGTGTCAACTTATTCAATTCAAATCTACGATATAAAGAGAGAGGCATAACACTAACAATGGCTCCAAGATCACATAAAGAAGTTTTAACATAATTTCTTTTAATGGAGCATGGTATAGTTAGTACCCCTGGATCTCCAAGTTTCTTTGGTATTCCACCCTTAAAAGTATAATTAGCAAGCATGGTGGAAATTTCAGCTTCCGGTATCTTTCTTTTATTTGTAATGATATCCTTCATATACTTAGCATACAGATTTACTTTAAGCATATCAGTTAAGCGCATACGTAAGAAGATAGGTCTAATCATTTCAGCAAAGCGCTCAAAATCCTCATCATCCTTTGTCTTGGATGGTTTAGGAGGAAAGGGCATGTGTTTCTGAATCCATGGTTCTCTTTCTCTACCGTGCTTCCTAGCAACAAAATCTCTCTTATCATAACATTGATTCTTTGATTGTGGGTTATCAAGATCAACAACAAGTTCAATCTCTACTTCATTATTTTTGCTAGACTGAGCATCAGCATGAACATTATCATTAACATTATCACTAGGTTCATGTTCATCACCTGATTGTGTTTCAGCATTAGAAATAGAAATATCATTGGGATTCTCAGGTGTGTCTACAACAGGTTCACTAGAAGCATGCAAAGTCCTATCATTTTTCTTTTTCTTCTTTTTAGAAGAACTAGGTGCCTCTTAATTATTTCTCTGAGAATCCTGCTCGATTATCTTAGGGTGGCCTTCAAGATACAAAGGTTCCTGAGTCATTCTACCAGTTCTAGTAGCCACTCTAACAGCAAAGTCATGTTTATTATTTAATTCATCAAGCAAATCAATTTGAGCTTTAAGTACTTGCTCAGCTTGAGTGGTAACCATAGAAGCATATTTGCTAATGAGTTTAAGTTCACCTTTAACTCTAGCCATATAATCACTCAAGCTTCCTATCTCGAAAGCATTATTCTTTAATTCTCTACCAACATAAGCATTAAAAATTTCTTGTCTAGCCATAAATTCATCAAATTCATCTAAGCATTGGCTATGAACTTTAGTAGAGGGAATTTCGACATTATCATATCTATAGAGAGAGTTTACAATTACTACCTGTGTCGGGTTATCAAGACAATGTGTTTCTTCGACAGGCGGTAAATTAAGACCATGTATTTCTTCAATAGGAGGTAAATTCTTAACATCTTCAACTTTAATACCCTTTTCTTCCATTGATTTCTTTGCCTCTTGCATATCTTCAGGACTGAGAAATAGAACACCTCTCTTCTTCGGAGTTGGTTTAGGAATAGGCTCAGGAGTTGGCTCAATTGGCTCAGGAATTGCCTCAGGAATTGGCTCAGGAAGACTCCAATTATTTTCATTAGTCAACATATTATTCAATAGTAATTCAGCTTGGTCGACTGTTCTTTCCCTAAAAACACAACCAGCACAACTATCCAAGTAGTCCTTGGAAGCATCAGTTAGTCCATTATAAAAGATATCAAGTATTTCATTTTTCTTAAGAGCATGATTAGGCAAAGCATTAAGTAATCGGAGAAGCCTCCCCCAAGCTTGTGGGAGACTCTCTTCTTTGATTTGCACAAAATTATATATTTCCTGCAAGACAACTTATTTCTTATGAGCAGGAAAATATTTAGCAAAGAAGTAATAAATCATACCCTGGGGACTACGCACACAACCAGGATCAAGAGAATTAAACCAAGTCTTAGCTTCACCCTTTAATGAGAACGGAAATATCTTAAGGATATAATAATAGCGAGACTTCTCATCATTAGTAAATAGGGTGGCTATATCATTCAACTTGGTAAGATGCGCCACAACAGTTTCAGATTCAAGGCCATAAAAAGGATCAGATTCAACTAAAGTAATTATTTCAGGATCAACAGAGAATTCATAATGCTTATCAGTAACACAGATAGGTGAAGTAGCAGAAGCAGGGTCAGGTTTCATTCTAGCATTAAGAGGTTGCTGCTTCCGTTTAGCTAACAACTTTTTAAGATCATATCTATCTTTGCAAGCAAAGATAGCTCTAGCAGCTTCCTCATTCATAACATAACCCTCAGGAACAACATGTAATTCATAATCAGGGGGAGAACTTTCATCATCACTATCATCAATAATAGCATCTTCAATAATTTCATTCTCTCTAACCCTAGCAAGTTGTTCATCAAGAAATTCACCTAATGGCACAGTAGTATCACACACAGAAGTAGTTTCATCATAAGTATCATGCATAGCAGAAGTGGCATCATCAATAACATGCGACATATCAGAATTCATAGCAGTAGCAGGTTTAGGTGTCGCAAGCTTACTACACTACAAAAAAATACACTTCCGTGATGATACGTGTTTGTCACAGTAGGTCGCGTTTTTTGTCATGCATGTACATCCATGACGATTTTATGACAGAATCAAGATAGTCATACCTGTGCTGTCGTAGAAGTGTTCCATGACATTACCAAAATTATCATCACGGAAGTGTCCACTTCCATGATGATAAATCGCGCGTCATAGAAGCACTTTCATCAAGGGTGACCGACATGTGGCATCCACCATAACGGAACGCCGTTAAGCTATCGGGTCGGGTTTTGGATCCGATAACCCGTTAACAACCCCGACCAATGGAGATTTTCCATGTGTAAAATCATCATTGGCTGGAGGAAACATGTGTCGGCTCATCGTTGGGACACATGTCATCCACTCATTGGACAGAAGGCGCCTACGATATGTCGACACGTGGCACGGCCCAACAAAGGCCCATTCCTGTGAAAAGGCCAGCCCGTTTGACTTGGTTAAAAGGTGGCGGGCCGGCCCATGGAAAGCCTGTTAATGGCCTGTTCGCATATAGCCCATTTACAGCTCGCTAACCCAAGGCCCGTTACGCCCTCTCCGAATTAGGCCCAATAGCGTCATCTGGGCCATCCAATATGATTCCAGCCCGTTTTCACTTCTGGCCCATGTATGGCCCATGATATCTTTCGGCCCATATGAGGCCCTTTGTAACTCTTGGCCTATTAATGGCCCATGGTGAAACTGACCCGTAATGAACAGTGTATCACTTTACACCCATTAACGGCCCGTGGTGAAACTGGCCCGTAATGAACAGTGTATCACCTTAAACCCATTAACGGCCCGTTATTCCGTTGGGTCGTTTCCAGCCCATGTTATCTTTCGGCCTTCTCAGAGCCCATTTATTCTTAGGCTCATTTCCAGCATTCGTTTACTTACGGCCCGTTACTGTCATTTTCGTCTTGTGGGAAAAATTCAGCCCGTGGTTACAGTCGGCCCATTTGTGGTCCGTTAATACGTTGGGCCGTTTTCATAGCATCATCAAATATGGCCTATTAATGATGGCCCATTATGGTCGGCCCATGAATGGACGATTCCAACTCTATCCCGTTTACAACCATAATGCGGTCTGTTTGGCTCATGTTTGGCCAATCGATCATACGGCTCGTATAAGGCCCATTGATGATACGACCCGCAGAAGGCCCATTGTTTCTACGACCCGTAGAAGGCCCATTGTTTCTACGACCTATAGAAGGCCCACTGTTTCTACAGCCAGTAGGAGGCCCAGTGTCACTACAGTAAATATTAGCCCATGGTTATTGTGGCCTAGTTTGAAAAAATAGGTTATTGCAGCCACTAGCAAACCGCAGAAAAAGAACTGCAATGACTACAAGCAAACAAATAATCAAGACAACAAGGAAATAAATAATCAAGCAACTAACACTAGGCTATCACGGCTATTACACATATTACATCCACTGGGCATCAAAGTTCACCACCAGTGCAAATATAGGGAACAAAGCAGCATATCATATACACTGGTTGTCAAAGTTGGCGACCAGCGCAAATAAATGCCGCAGCAAAACAAATACAGAACTGAAACCACTTCAGAAGATCTCAAGAAACAATATCCTGGGTACTCATAATGCTGGCAAGATGCTTAGCAAGCTTATTAACTTTCTCTTGTTTGGCGCTTAAATCCTCCAGCGCTTGTTGTTGCACCAGGAAATATGCATCTGAATTCAGCAGGGACTTCCTCAGTCCTTCAGCTTCCTGTCGCAGCACATCTGATCGATGTCTTTCAACTTGAAGTTGAGACTCAAGAAGACTAACTGATTCAGGCAGCGAGTTCGAAGAGCTTGTGCCAGCAGGTGTGGCCAGTAACTCGAGAACTACATCAAGACAGGACTTTCGGGTTCTCTCACTGTCGTCAAGATAGTTTTTATCAGCTTTCTTGGAGACCAACAGGGATGTCTCACTATCTTGAACCTTATCTGCATTACTTCCTTTACCATTGGATAACGCGGTACTGTTCTCCAATATTTTGGTAAATGAGTTCAGTAGTAAAGTGGACAGGATAACAGCATGAAACAAACATATATCTATGTACCATGGTCACTTTATGGTCTATATCATTCTAGTTTTTGTTACCAAATCAAGATAGAGACACAGTTCAAATAATATTTGTTCAAGACAAAGCAGAATAGACAGAATATAAGTGTGGGTAACTATAGAGCAATAACAACACTTGTAATGTGCATGACATGAGAACATAACTATTTATTCAATTGAAACTGAAATCAACATAGAGCAGGTTACAACAGCAAACGAGTTAAAGAAACAGGTTTAAAACATACCTGTTGCACCATTGGAGTTTCAATTCCATCCTTCAACTTTGAAAATAGTTGGTATGAGTAAATACAGTAATGCAAGAGCAAAGGAGTATGAACCATAGCTACAGAACCTGACCTGAGAACAAATCTTCTTCTCCTTTAAGCGTTGAGTTGGGATTCGGAGTGGTGGTCCTCATGCTTTGGGCATTGCAGTTCCCTTACTAACTGCTCATGTTTGGGTGCTCTGTGGTGGAGACGGTGCTGTGTCAACTGGAACTGGGTTACTATCTGCCGGGGTTGGGGTTAGAAGGGGTGTAGCTGGTTCTCTGTCCAACTGGGTAGGGGTACAATCTGCAAGAGTCTGGGTTATGTGTGGTGGATCTGGTCCTTGGGCAAGTACAACTGTGGTTCTATCTGCATCAACTGGTAGCACTATCTTTTCTGAAGACCGTGTTGTTACTCCCTTAGATACTGCCATCACACTCTCCAATTCAAATGGTTGATAAACAAGAAAAGTAATTGAAAGTATAGACATTGTATGATTGATAGGTGCAATGGATAGTGGGGAATAAAAGAGGGCATGAAATAATTCATATTTATGTTGTCTAACCAAACAGGATAGCATGACACAATTTCACATATATGATGGCTAACTAAACAGGATAGCATGACACAATTTCACATTATGATGGCTAACTAAAAAAGATGGAAAGACATAGTTCAAAATATGAGACTATGTAAACAGGATGACATGACATAACTATATAATGTGTTTATTAAATAGGTTGGCATGCCATAATTCACATACATTCATGGATAGAATGCCATAATTCAAAATATGATGACTGTAAACACTAAACAGGATGAGATGATATAACTATATGATGTCTTTATTAAATGGGTTGCCATGCCATAATTCAGATAGATGATGTGTATGTACTATGTTAACATGATGACATGATATAATTCAAAATATGATTTATATAGTAAGCAAGTAAGCAGATGGCAATCCATATATGATGTAAAAACTAAGCAATGCAAGACAACATGCATGCCATGGGTAATATAACCCTGCCAAGTTTGAGCATAGACCTCAGGGGGAAATAGGACTGGTCATCAGTCTCTGAATCCTCCCCTAAGGAGCTCTCTGTAACCAGCAAGATGTCTGCTTCAGCAGGTAGCATTGTCTGCTCTGAATACCTTGTTTTCACTCAAGATACTTCCATCACCGCTTCAAATGGCTGATGCACAGGAAGAGTAGTTGAATATACAAACATTGTTGACAAATGGAACACGTAATACTAAAAAAATGATAGAATGATATAATTCACATACACGATGATTGGCTAAACAGCATGGCATTGCATAATTCACATATATAATGCCTTTGCAACAAGATAGCATTGTATAATTCACATATATAATGTCTTGCAATAAGATGGCAATGCATAATTCACATATATGGTAATTAGACACTGAACAAGTGGCATTCACACAAAGCATGTCTAAAGTAATCAAATGACATAGCAATGCGAGACACCATACGCACGATATGAGCAACATAACCCTGCCAAGTTAGAGCATACACCTCGAGGGGGGGGATAGGACTGGTCATCTGTCTCTGAATCCTCCTCTAAGGAGCTATCCATAACCAGCGAGATATGCGCTTCGTTAGATAGCATAGTCTGCTCTGAAGACCTTGTTTTCACTCCAGAATTTGCCATCACCATGTCAAATGGCTGATGCACACGAAGAGTAGTTGAATGTACTAACATTGTTGACAAATGTAATATGTAACGAAAAAAAGGATGGCCTGATATAATTGACATATAAGATGACTGGCTAAGCAGGATGGCATTGCAAAATTCACATATATGATGCCTGGCTAAACAAGATGGTGTTGCATAATTCACATAAACGATGAATAAACTAAACTGATGGCATTCACACAAAGGATGTCTAAACTAAGCAGATGACATATTTGATGTATAAAGTAAGCAATGCAAGACACCGTATGCATGATATAACCAACATCAGCCTGCCAAGTTAGAGCGAAAACCTCAGGGGGTAAATAGGAGTTGTTTTCTCCTTCTGAATCCCCCTCAGAACAGATATCTTCCTCTCGATTACAATCCGAAATGCACGGAGGGGTGCTGCCTTTGCCCCTACCATGGAGCGATGTCTGCATTAAATTTTATTGCCACACAAGGCTCGTCTCTTTTGCTCTACATGTTCAGTTCCATTGTTTACAATAACTGTCATGCAAAGGAATAAAACATAGTGAGATTATGTAAGGAGTGCATGCAGAAATCCAGAGTGATGGTAGCAACCTGTGGGTAGACCCAAAACCAATAATAGTAGGCAGATAATGGCTTCAGTTAAAAAATACAGATAATGGCTTCTTTACTGTTTGTTTCCCACCCAACATGAAACTCATAGTAGACACCGGAGATTAACCAGATAGTAGATAGATACTATTGATAGCGACCCCGATATGTACCCCACAACCATTTAAAAACTCAAGTTTGACCATTAGTTTGGAGCTGACTCAGAGTCTAATCGGTGAATAGGACGATAAAGTAGCATGTAATATTAAGCGATGCATAACGTAAGCAGACATGAAAGAGTGCGACCTCTCTTGCGGACCCGTGTAGTCCTCGAGGTCATTTGCTTGGTTGATGATGCTAATGCAGTTTTCATGGCTGCCGGCAGCGGGGAAGAAGATCTGAGGCGGCGAAAGACAGTCTGGAGGCCGGACCCTGCTGTCCTGGACCCTTCTGTCATTGGAGCAGCTGAGGTAGGGTGGACGACGGAGCAACAAGAGCGGGACAAACCACGCAAGGTTTTCTTTGACAACTATCTGTAAGAGAAGTAATTCTGTAAGGGCTCGTTTGAATTGGAGGATTCCAACAATGCAGGGATAGGAAATAGACAGGAATAGGATAGGAATGCACGTGCAAAACAAAGAATTTAAAAACACAGGATTTCTGCCAATCTGGGTGTTTGATTCACAACAATTGGAAGATCACAGGATGCAAAGAAGCATGGTGAGATTAAGTCAAACCACAAGAAAATGTACGGTTATAATGCTATTATGCTACTATCTCTTAGTCTTGTGCTTCATGAATAGGAATTTGAAAAGGAGAACAAGTGAAAATTAAAATTGCTACAGTTTTTCTTTCAAGGAGACACTAAAGGAACAAATCCGTGTGCTCAGTGGACAATATATATAACATGTAGAGTAAAAAAGAGATGCAACAAGTGTACAACCTCTTTGGCGAAGCCATGTCGATCTCAGCATGATTGGGTTGGCTGGTGAGGATGCTCCGGCTGACTTTGCTGTCGGAGGAGGGGAAGAAGATCTTAGGCGTCTGGAGATGGAGCCCGAGGTACTGCTCCGCTGTGATGGAGGGTTTCGTCGTTGGAGCAGCTCTGGTGAGTTGTACGACGCCGAGGCTGAAGCAGGACAAGAGAGACAACGAACAACGTTAACCTGAGTGGAATTCTAATAGCATCTCCAATACATGACGTAAAATACATAACCACAAAGTGCTAGATGTAAAATACATTACCCGCTCATCTCTGAACTTAACTATCGAAACTGAATTTAACTGTCGAAACTGAACTTAACTGTCGAAACTAAACTTAACTGTCGAAATTAAATTTTGCTGTCGAAACTGAATTTTGTTGTCGAAACTGGACGCACTAGCAAGGTGAGGCTACACGTTGACTGACTTTTTCATCTCTGGTTAGTCGATTTTGCAGCCATTGGATACAAAATAAAGGGCATGCGGTTCATCTTAAACCTCCACCCCCCTGAGCCGCCAGCCACCACCGGCCAAACTGTAGCCCCCCATCGCCTGCGGCCAGCGGTGCGCCGCCCCGCCCGCCCGGGAAACACTCCCCACCGCCGGTCCGCCGCCGCCCCGGCCATCCCTCTAGGACCCCCGTGCCGAGCTTTTTCTCTGGTGATCCCCAGGCCACCGCCCCGCCAACGCTCCGCCACCGCCGAAGACCACCGCCCCATCCTGAACCCTAAGATAGATAGTGGGGTACCTCTTCAGCGAGCCCCCTCCCCGCTGCGGCTGGTTCTTCCTTCACCCCGGCGAGCCCCCCCCCCCCCCTGAAAATCGACTGACCCAAAAGTCGATTCAGTCGACTGAAGTGTAGCTAAATTGGAGCAGCATCGCAAGCAAGAGCAAGAGCGAGAGCAGCAGCACGAGCAAGAGCAATAGCAAGAGCAGACCAGGCAGGGGACCGAGAGCAAGAGCAGAGCAGTAGCGCGAGCGATAGTTAAAGCTGCAGCAGCTCCTACTTATGTGGACGTCGCCGCCGAGGGAGCGACGCCGTGAAGGAAGTGGCCGGCGACGCCGCGGTGGATGGAGCAGTGCCGTGTTGGCTCGGGACCGAGCGCCGGCACCACCGTGAGATCGAATCAAAAAGAAAATGCGGCGATTAGTGTACAACCTCTTTGGTGGCACCGATTAGGATGCAACTTCATCCGAGGAAACGGTGATGATGATGCTCTTCCGGTGGTGCAGGTGAAGACGATGGTGTGGGAATGGAGGTGGCGCAAAATACGAGGGGAGCGTCGGGGCAGCTCCTTGGAGGTGGAGGATGGGGTGGCTGAACCGGCGGGACGATGAGATCGACGACAGATCCTCATCCGGTACGGTGGATGAGGGACGTCGAGGTGTTGTTGTGGACGATGTCGTGGGGGAAGAGGCTCCAGCTGGGTGGTGGACGGAGTAGGGTGTGGGGTATCGTCGCGGGTTTTCGCGGCCTTGGTGTACGAATGGGTGGGCGGATGGGTTGGCAGTAGGGAACCATGGCTTAGGGACGCGCTTGTCCAAAATGCGGGGTAAGTTACAAAAGTACCCCCACCGATTTGAGGCGCTTCTTTCGATTCAGGGGTACCACGGGCATTTCGCATGTCGGGATTTCACAGGAGGTGGGAGTTTTCACGCGCATTGTAATTTCGGAATAGCAAGGCGTGGGTTGAGATGGAAGGAGTTGTCGGAGCACAACGAGACAAAGATATATCTCAAATATTTCGGGCTAACAAGGCGCGGGTTGAAATTTCCGGACAAGCCGAATGTGTACTGGACCAAATCAATGCGCACTACAAATATCATTCAAAATTTTGAATTCATGTTATGTTCAATTAAAATATTTCGCTAGGTGTATAATGCATGCAACTTACTACTCAAATGAACGTTTTAGTGCATTCCAAACGTATATACTACCGCTTCAATATGAAATAAATTTGAATTCGTTTCTCTATTTGAATAACATCTACAGTAATGATTGTTATGAAGTCAAAGCATTTGAATTCGTTTCTCAGTTTTAATAAGATCTACAATCATCATTATTGTCAAGTTAAACCATCGTTTGCGTATTATCTTCACAACACACCACATGATTAGTCTCTAGTTACATATGAACTATGTGTACTATATGAACTCGAACTCGATTTTTTGAATCCACTTTATTTTGATTTCAAATCACATTACATTTCTAGCTCTAGCTAGATCTTCATAATCTAAACCATGTCTCATATGTATAATGTGTTTATCACATTATGTATGGTGCCCCGCCCCCTACGCCTACAAGTATTTAGATGTGAGTTGCAAACACCACACATTACCACAAATTCAAATAAAATGTGAGAATGTTCGATATATAGTATTGTTTAGATTGTTCGATATTTACTTGTAAGCTGCAAACGCCACACATTATCACAAATTCAAATAAAATGTGAGATTGTTTGATGTATAGTATAGTTTAGATTGTTCGGCATTTAGCTGTGAGTTGCAAACGCCATGCATTATCACATTATGGTATAACATGTGCACAACACGTGTATCACCGCTATATTCATGCATGCAATGTTTAAAACACTATGATCTCCTATTCAAATATATGAATCTACTTTCATATCAAATTATGATCTTTGTTAGTCTCTTACACCCACACAATCCTATAACCTTTGTAGCTACCACTAACTTTCTCTCGTGCATGCACACGCCCTCCTCGCCCTCCCCCTCCCTCGGCATTCTATCCACCGGGCACATTCTTTTTTTTTCTTTAGGCCATTCTCCCAGAGTCTCCACAACTCTTTTTCGACACACACCAATCGATAAACCTCTCCAGCGATGCCTGCCTACAACATACACAGACACCTTCAATCTCCTCCTTTATGTGTCCTTGCCTCGTGTCTCTCATACGGTCACACACACATGTAAACTCTCACCCCTCTTTTCATCGATCTCACAACCGCACACTCCTCCCCCTATCTAGCTAGTAGTTGGGCCTCTCGCACCACCTCCTAGCTCCATTCTCTCTGTCTATCCATCTCTTTGGGCCTTATTTGCCTCTAACAAATGGACGTACACCGACCGATCTCTCACTATACATATAGCTAGCTAGGTCCTTATATCTCGTTTTACCCACGTGTCGATCGATCTACCTCATTAGTTGTGTCTCTCCCTTCCTCCGACAAACAATAATTGATCTACCGATCTAGTTAGGTTTGCTTACCAAACACATGGTTCCCCTTCATCATCCATGGATGCGTCCCTACAGATCTATCACACACAGGTACACACAGAAACACATCCCCACTCTTATTGATAACATTGCAGTTCCACCCTCAGTTTGTCTAGTAGGCCTCTCCCACCATCTCCGAGAAGCAAGTCCATCACCCATCCAGCACTCTACCCCTCTCCCTCTCTCTCTCTCTCTCTCCTCTCTCTGTCCCATCATATTTCCCGTCCTTCAGTTATGTATGGATGTCGACCGATCTCCCTCAAGACATAGCTGGGTCTCTCCTTCTCAACACATATACGAGTCATTCTACCTCTATAGTTAGGCCTCTGCCTACCCCTCCCTCTCCCACCCACACACACTGATACATCGAGCGCTCTAGTCATGTCTCCCTGCCACACACAAACTTGACATGTGCCCTCTAATGTTCCGGTAGGCCAGTCGCCCTATATCTTTGACTTGCACACACACACAATTTCGATGGCTCTCTTCATCGATCTCGCACCCACCCACTTGATCCTCTCTTCGACTCTATCGATAGCTATGACCCCTCCCTCTCTTCTCGTAGATTGCCCAACCCTCTATGTATGATATGGATAGGCCTCCATTTCACACACATTGCATGCAAAATTTTGTTTGAGATGTCATCGACACATATTCCCACAAATAATTCACGAAATCAACCCCCACCCCACCCCCACCCCCACCCCAAAACAAAAAACACCCACGAACGCGGTTTGTATCTCTCACACACAACCACGTAGGTGGGGGACGTGCATGAAGAGAAGAGGTGCATGCACGGCGCACGTACTCCCATCTCTTTCCTAACCACACCCGCGCGGGTACACGGTGGAGCTCATTTCTGTACGAAAAAGGTAGCCCACGTGGTAATTTGGCACGTGTACTGGTGTCCACTTCGTGGAGGGAGGATCATCTACCACGGGTGAACAAACAAATTGCGACTTGACGCGTTATGTTAAATTAAAAAAAGAGGCAAACCATGTGGGGCCTACCTTAGAGGCAAGGCTCTATACACTGGAGTACTTTTGATGTGTCCCGTCAACTCGCAGAATGAGGAGAAGCTTGCTTAGTACGCCGTCTCCCCCGCCCATGGGCGCGGTGGCTCGCAGGATGAGGTGAAGCTTGCTCTGCCTTACACCCGCTCCCTCGCCCATGCGCGCGGTGGCTCGCAGGACGAGGAGAAAAATTTACTACTCCCTCCGTTTACTCCTAGTCCCTACTACCTTGGTTATAGAGATTATATCATATTGTTTGGAATATATATGTCCTTTACTAGATCTCAATATGAACTACTAGTACATACTCCAAACACTGATGTATATAGACGTATTTTAGAGTGTACATTCACTCATTTTGCTCCGTATGTAGCACTCTCCCTCGCCCCTCGACCCTCACCCACGTGGTGGATGTGCAACAATTCATTCGGTCTCATATAGCCAGAACGATATATACTGCACTACCATTATTGCACGACTTCCCGAAGAGGCGAAGAGCCAATCGCAAGGTTATAGGAGAATGAGTAGTAGGTGACGCATCATTTATAAATAAAGTTTTTTTTCTTCAGTGGCACGTAAGCAATATGATAGGTTAATATGGAGAGAAAAGGAAACCGCTCCACTATATACCTAGTCAGGACGGGCCAGCCTACACGGTTGCTTGCTGGGGTTTCTCTCTTCACACTCTCTCGCACAAAATGACTGTGGCCACATATCTAACATCCCGGCGGATCACGTCTGCTTGGGGAAGGGGTGGATGCTTAGTATAGATGCGGTGGCCGTCGCCGACGGCGGAAACCCACTGTCGACACGTCCCGATCAGGGGTCCCCGCCGTTCTCTCTCACAAAGCCGGTGAGGTTGCCTTTGTCCCTTGCTCACTACCGCGACGTGGGCAGTTGCCGCCTCCCGCCTCCCTCCTCAAGGTTGAGCGACGTCTCTCAGGTACAACTCCCTTTACAGCCGGCTTGCACCACTGCTCCAGCTTCCCACATCACTCCCTATAGATATTTCTCTACTTCTTTGTCCCGCACATACCTCTACTGGCTTCTACGTATTCTATTTATGATGAGTTTATATCTCATCAACTAGTCCCAGTAATCTTATTCTGATCACGCTTCTTCAATTTCTTTGCCACGGGGATGCTCATCTCGATTTTGGTGAAACTACACAAAATGATCCGACGGTTAAAAGGTTGCAAACTTCATTTATTAGGAAGCTCGAACGTTGCCAGCAAATTGAAGCCTGATCAGGGTTCACGGTTCAAGGGCTAGGGACTGCATGGATCATTTTTTCTTTAGCTGCCTCTATTCCAAAATAAGTGTCAACTTTAGTAGTAGTACAACTTTGTACTAAAGTTTGCACAAAGTTGAGACACTTAGTTTGGAACGGAGGGAGTACATATTTGCTATGATCTGTCAATCATTGAGATGCAATAGCATGCATGTTAGTCTCCTTTGTATTTGATGAAATGTTGCAACGAGCAACCTTGGACGCAAGATACATGTAATAGAAGCTGGAAGCTTCATAGCATTGTACAAATTTATCTCGCTGATAAATTAGAGTACGTACTATACTAGTACTTCCTCCGTTCCTAAATATAAGTCTTTGTAGAGATTTCACCATGAACCACATGCGGATGTATATAAATGCATTTTAAGTGTAGATTCATTCATTTTGTTCTGTATGTAGTTCACCTAGTGGAATCTCTACAAAGACTTATCTACTAGTAATAGCTAGCCCCCACTACTAGGAATTCTCTATCCTCTCCTTGAGCCACATCATCAAAATTAATGTAGCCGTTAGATGAACTAAATCAGTCCATAATAGTCGTCTGATCTAGACGTTGAGAGGCTCCGCACTAGGCCACATGCAATCATGCAGAAATACCGTGGCATGCATGTGAGTGGGTTTTAAATCACATCAACATGTCTGCATGCAAGCATGCACCGGTAGCATGCATGTAAGTGAGCTTTTAAGTCCCGTTAACATGTCAAAAAGAAAAATATAATCCCATTATGCAGTAGGGGTTGGCTGATCTTTTTTCCTTACGTGGGAAGATCTAAATGATGATGGGAGTTTATTTAGTTTGGCTACCACATTTGTCATGCGGTTATAGACTTTTTTTAGTTCTATGAAGTCGATAATTTTGCGCAGAGAGATATACAGCTGTTCCGCGGCAACGTGCAGGGACTCATCTAGTAATATTTAGGAACAGAGGGAGTACTATGTAAAG
The DNA here is from genome assembly GCF_018294505.1 of Triticum aestivum. Taxonomy (NCBI): domain Eukaryota; kingdom Viridiplantae; phylum Streptophyta; class Magnoliopsida; order Poales; family Poaceae; genus Triticum; species Triticum aestivum. Next base: position 109,544,434 of record NC_057804.1, on the reverse strand, counting down.
AGTTAGGTGTCGCACGGTGATAGTGTGAGGTGGGCCATGTAATCACTGAGCATGCATGTTTTCACTTCTCTTGCACTCCTCTGCTGTAAGAATGGAGAAAATTGTAATCTAGTAGTAGTACCTCCTTTCGCCGAAAGCATGGGACATCCAGCAGTCCTACCACCTCAGTAATAAAGACCAATGAGCCGTCAAATCACATAGACCCATCAGTAAGTTGGACGGACGAAGCAACCATCACTCTTGCGCCAGTGGGAGGTCGCGTCCGCTCTGCCCAGGCATGAATGCGGTACCGATTCTTTGGAGCGGCGCTGACCGTTTTGGGCGGGAAGCGCGCGCGGGCGATGGAGGGGCTTTGGGTGGGCTAGGTTGGTCAGGAGCAGGCGTGGCAGCTGTCCGCATGTCTCTACCGGACACGCCCAGAAACGAGAGGATGCACCGACTCTCGCGGCTAAAATCGTACACTACACACCATCTCTCTGTAGGAGTAGGTCGATCTGTCGCTCTCTCTAACACACACATGCTGTTAAACACACACACACGCACGCACACACCTTGGTCCCGTTGCACCTTCTAACGTGACTTATTACACCTAAACGGAGGGAGTAGTAAGTATACGAGATACGGTGGCACACTGACTTAAGTCGAATACAAGCGCTCGAAATTTGTGTGCATGTTATAACAAGGATTCACTTAAAATAGTACGTGAGCGAACAGAGGGATCAATTGGACAGTGTTCCCGAGCAGTCGCGAGATGTGTGAGGTAAGATACACCACTGGCGCTTTTAATTTTTCTTATTAATTTGTTTGTTTCACTCTCTGACTGGTGGGACCCAACGTACTACGTGGAGAGAGGTAAGGTGACTAAGGCTGCATTATTTCTGCACCACTGTGGATAGTCTTACCACCAAAGCCACATGACACGATTATGATTGAAATCACAATGACTCCCACACACACACACAAAAAATACGGCATGCTTGTCACATGAATGCAGAAATGTATAAAAGGTTATTTTCCTCTTGTTGAACATAATGGGAGGGTTGTGTAGCTGGTTTGCCTGTTCGCTCATCAAACTTGAGGTCTCGGGTTCGATAACTACACTTGAGCACAATTTGTGCCAGGAGGATTCTTTGACTGGTCAAAATGGATGGATACGGAGCTATACGATCTCGTAGTGACTGTATAATCACCTCATCACGTATAAGCTGCAGCCTCGGCACTTGTTTTCTAGGGTTTGCACGCTTCACACTCTCTCTCTAGTATATATATACATGCTGGAGCCTCAGCACTTGTAGTTTCTCTCTTCACACTCTCTCGCCCTCTCCAGATCTAAACAAGACTTCGTTGGCCTCTCTCTCCCCTCACTGCTGCTCAAAGAGCCGGCAGGATCCGTCCGCCGGGAAGGGAAGGAGGCTTAACGCTATCGCTGTCGGCGAGGGAGGGAATCCACTACCAGCGCAGCTGCTCACTTTCACCCAGCAGCGGAACGGGAGGGCCTTCGACCCCTTCTTCTTCGCCGCCGTCCCGTCGCCCACCAAACCACGCCCCAAGAACCTTAAGGTATAATTTACTTACTCCCCATGCATTGCTCTAGCTGCATGTATACCATGAATCTAGGACGTGGTTCAAAGAGGAAAGGAGTCAGGGAAAGTAGTGGGAAAAGTTGTATATAGCATGAATCTAGGACGTGCTTCAAAGAGGAATGAAGGCGGAAAGTTGTATAGCATGAATCTAGGACGTGGTTCAAAGAGGAAAGGAATGGGGGAAAGTAGTGGGGAAAGTTGTATCACATAAATCTAGGACGTGGTTCAAATAGGAAAGGAAGGGGCGAAAGTACTAGTTCAAAAAGGAAAGGAAGGGACAAGGCTGTAGAGTTTGAGCAGGACTAGATTTGCTGTGCTCACATAGGGAAAGGTGTCTAAAGATAACAAAACTGGGACCAACACAAATATGCTCCTTGGCTGTTTGTTCTTTGTTGCAACAGGCTGTGCATGACCACAATACATCAGTAGATGCACATGGTCCTGGTGCGTCCACTGTCCCGTGCAACTCATTAGCTGTTGTTAATCTAAGGCCCTGTTTGGTTAAAAACTCCCTAGTCCCTACCTGCTTGGTTCCAGGGACTAAACATGGACTAGAGGTTATTAAATGGCATGCTAAAAGACCATGTTACCCCTAGTAATGAACTAATAGAGACAAGGTGCGATGCGTGGCAGGGGCAACTGTTGGAAAAAGTCCCCAAAAGACTCCCTCGGGGTCTTCTTTCTTTAGTCCCAAATGCCCATGTTTAGTCCCTAAAAGTCCCTCCTGTTTGGTTTAAATGGGACTGACACGGAGTTTTTTTAGTCATTACACCAAAATGTCCCTGTAAACAAACACCCTCTAATAATGCCGCTGGAAAATTGATGCAATGCCACAGTTAAAAGCAAATTACATGTTTAACAAATTTTATTGTTAATATAATCTCTATGTTAATATTAATCAATGCCACCGTTTGAGAAATGCTACTGTCTTGCTTTCTTTCCCATTTAGATAAGTTGGATGCTTCTTTTTGTTGGCTTCTGTGTCATCCGCCGTTATTGACCACTAATTGTTTCCTTTGCACCTCTGTGTAAACAGGGTTATCTACTTCACCTCGTTGCCATTGTGACCTTTTGTTGCACTGCACAAAACACTTTTGTTTTAAGAGTGTTTTGTGCAGTTCAACCAAAATGTCACACCGACAATGTTGCTTGATTGCTTGATCTTAGTGGAACTGCACAGGAGGAGATCTTACTTCCTATCCATGTTGGCAAATTTGGTTCAGATCTTCTTCTTGTGAGTTGTTTGAATTCTGCATCATGAGAGGTTAGTACTAGCCTTCTTTCACATGATTCTGCAGTGTGCTTTCATATGTTGTGCTACTTGTACGATAATGTTGCTTGATTTTAGTGAACTGCACAAATGGAGACAAGACTTCCAATCTGTATGTGCACCTTAATATCCCATTGAGGTAAGATACGGATATTTCACAACTGTTGGCCTGTATTTTGCCACTTTCATCAGAAAATTAAGTTTAGTACTATACTTGTGCTCCCTAATTGACATGCCAAATCTTACATTGAAGGTGAAGCTTGTCTGTTATTGAACCAAGTGATGAAGGGGAAGAACAAGCGGAAGAAAAACAAAAATCAACTCCCAGTGCTATAATGAAGCACTGGAACTGTGATGACACAAGTAATGATATAGTTTTGCATCTTAATTTATTGCTATGGCTGGAACGAGCAATTGTTTTGCCACTGATTTGATGCCACTCTTAATGTAATACGTAATTATCTCTACTTGTGCAAACAGGGATCTTCTTTGAAGATACCATATATTTTAGTGGAACTGCACAAGAAGATGTTGGAAACATTAAACTAATCGAGGAGTATATAGTAAGCATGGCCACCACCATAGATAGCAACAGATGGTTCCGGAGAAGTGCTTCATCTGTATGCTCTACACAATAAGCCTCCTGACAAAGGTTGGTACTCGCCCACTGATTTCATCCATATGATTGAGCTTTGTCATATCTATTGGTGTTGTGTTACTGTTTAGATACTGTCATGAAAAAGTGGTATTGTCCTTGAGAAGTGCTTCATCTGTGCTATTTTAAATATTTCCTTTCCTTTTTTTCGAGCAAACAGGGATGCTAGCATTTAGTAGTCCTCTTGTATTTGCACAACAGGATCATCTTCCTCTGAAGAAGAATATGGAGTACGTGAAGTGACTAGTTTCGATTATGCCAGGATGAAGAAGCCCTGTCTATCTTCTCATCAGAAGGAGCAGTTGAAGGATGGTTACATTACTCCCCACAAGACCAAACTAATTTCAGCTCAGAAGGACTCACAAATCTCCATTTTTTTGTTGTGATGCGCGAGTACAATGTTGTTCTAGGATTATTTCTGGTGAGAATCATTTTTTAAAAGTGTGATCTACATGGACCATGTAGGTGCCTGTTGAAACTGTCAATTCATAGTATAGTTTGCTTTATACTAATCACTTTTTTGTACTTGTGCAAACAGGGGTGCTCAGCTTGATTTCAATGGGAACTGCACAAAATGTTCATGAATACATCGAATCATTCATTTCCACCACAAGAAAGGAGGTGCCGATAATTTCAAGGCATTGCAACATATAAGGGCGAAATCATACAAGCTACGCGCGAATTTGGTTGATTTTGGTGGAACTGCACAAAAAGAACAGCTGGTTTATTTAGCACGAGGTGCCATGTCAATGTCCGAACTGATGGCAAACCCTGCCCATTCTAGAATCGTAGGTATTTGATATTTTGGAATGGGACAGCCTTGTCAAATTTTGCTCATTGATTTTAGCAAGACATGCGTTTGATATTTTCGAATGGGACGCCCTTTGCTGTCAGCAGCATTGATCAATTTTTTCTTTATTCTTTAGTTGTGAAGTAAATATTGCCTCTGACATGTGAGTCGCTGAGATGCATAGTCATCTATTGTTTTGAATGTTCTCTATGAATTGCCAGTCCTGTGTGTTTGATTGCAATGTACAGAAACGCTAAAAGGCTGCTCAAACTCTTTGTGCTACTAAGTTGACGTATCAAGGGCTTTGTCAACTTAGCCAATATAAACAATTCTAGCTGCAGTGACCGTACGATGTCCATCCAACGGCCATTGTGCTTCTTCAACCTCTGGTCTTCTTGCTCCAGCCGCCCAACGCAGCGCCGGTCGTGCCACCTGCTCCTGCCTCCCGTGGCCGGTTGTGCTGCCACGGAGGCCTCACCGCCCCCTACTACTCCCACCGCTGGCTAGGCCATCCCTCCACTCATTCACACCCCCTGTTATTCTGCAGCGACGGCAGTGCAGCCGAACCAGTGAACCCTCGCACTCCTCTTCATGTGTGCATCCACTGCCGCGTATTCCCCGGCTCCGTGTCGTCCCCTTCCTAGGCCTCGCCGTCGTCCACCGCCGTGGTGCTCTCGACGCGGTGTGGTCAACGTGGTCAAGGAACAACTTCCATCAGACGTGGACTGTATGTGGAGAGGCTGACAGCTGGGTCCAGGGCAGCCGCAAGGAAGTGCCTCCTTATTACGCCCAAAATAATTATTCCTCCACCTGACAGCGGGGACTCACCGGACGGGCCACCGTATTTCGTGAAAAAAATGATTCGCCCCCTGACTGCTGGGACCCACCAGCTACATCTTCGCATGCAAGGATGTGCGTCCGAAAAAAACGATTTGCCCCCCTGACTGCCGGGACCCACCAGCTACATCTTCGCACACAAGGAAGTCCGTTCGAAAAAAAACGATTCGCCCCCCTGACTGCTGGGACCCACCAGCTACACCTTCGCACGCAAGGAAGTGCGTCTGGGCAAAAAAACGATTTGCCCCCCTAACTGCTGGGACCCAGCAGCTACACCTTTGCACGCAAGGAAGTGCATCCGGGCAAAAAAAACACACAAAACGATTTGCCCCCCTGACTGCTGGGACCCACCAGCTACATCTTCGCACGCAAGGAATTGCCTGACAGTCGGGACCCACCTGGTCGAAGCGTACGTAGCATTGTCATTCTGGTCGCGAATGTGTACGTACATATATACTGGTCGATGTAGAGGCGCGCACGTGTCATAGTAGAGGCGCGCATGTAGCATGTACACGTATGTACAACGGCCAGGGTGCAAGAAAGAAAATACGGCCACGTACGTACATACGGGCGGGGTCTCGAACGCCTACTGACGCATACGTACGACCAGGGCTCATGTACATGGCTGGGTGGAACGGAGAAACATAGTCGTCGTCGTGTTCATGGGGTGGAAACGGAATGCGTAACTTTCATGGGGAGGCAACGTAATGCGTCGTGTTCATGGGGAGGCAAAGGAATGCGTCATGTTCATCAGGAGGCAAGGAAACGCATGGGAGCCTACCGGCTGGGTCGGAACGGAATGCGTGGTCCTGTTCATCGGGAGGGCTTGGACGGAACATGCAATGGAAACGAGGCTTGGCGTACCGCAGAACGGAGGAAACGGCCTTGTGTTCGACCGGCCACGTTCGAAACGGGATCCTGTTCATCGGGAGGGGTCTGGCATACCGCAAAACGGAGGAAATGGACCTCCTACGGTCAAAACGGGGGTCCTGTTGATCGGGAGGGGTGTGCCGTACCACAAAACGGAGGAAACGGACCTCCTACGGTCGAAATGGGGGTCCTGCTGATCAGGAGGGGTGTGGCGTACCGCAAAACGGAGGAAACAGACCTCCTACGGTCGAAATAGGGGTCCTGTTGATCGGGAGGGGTGTGGCGTACCGCAATACGGACGAAACGGACTTGTGTTGGAGCGCTACGGTCGAAACGGGGGTCCTGTGCATCGGGAGGGGTGTGGCGTACCGCAAAACGGGACTCCAAGAGATACTGTTCATCTCCACCATCGACCTCCTCCAGCCTCCACGGGCTCCTGTTCATCCAGCTCCACCACGCGCTACTCCACCGGCTACTGTTCAATCACCCCTCCACGGGCACCCCTCCACCGTCTACTGTTCATCCAGCCCTCCACGGGGTCGTCCTGTTCATCCAGAGGCAACGCCACGGGGTCCTGCATCCACCCCCACCGCTCACTGAGCATCCACCCCCCCGCAACGCTCACTATTCATCTAATCGACCGGCTTTAGTTAGCAGAAGTAGCAAAGGAATCGCTCGATCAGGTTCAGTTAACAGCCATCGATCGATCTCTCGGGTTCAGTAATGCATAGCATGCAGTGCAATCGCTCGGGTTCAGTAAGAGCCCAACGCCTCGCTCGGGTTCAGTTAGAGCCAACGCCTCGCACACACGCGCGTACGTGTATGAGAGAAACGCGCATCGCTCGGCCCCCGACCTCCCACCGTAACCGGGAACTCCCTGAAATTTTCCTCGCCCTCGCTTCTACCATGGTTTTTTCCATCATGGACAGCCCAAAGAATGTCATGCAGCTGTGTCTCCAGCCCGCCCAGGACGAAAAGCCCATTTTCTGTCATGATTTTTTGTCATAGAAGTAGGAGCCCACCACATCTATGATGATACCGGGTTTTGTCACAATTATCATCATATAAGTGTCATATGTATGACAGAATAAAAATTCGTTCGGCCCAAAATGTCACGGATGTGTCTTTTTTTGTAGTGCTAATAACAGAAGGAGAATCTAGTGCAGAGCTAGATGGCAGTTCCTTACCTCCCCTCATAGTTGAGGGCAAAATCTTAGTTCTTTCATCTTCCAAGTTCCTCATAGTGATCAACAGATATAAATCCCAAGTGACTCAAAGAATAGAGCTAAGCTCCCCGGCAACAGCGCCAGAAATTAGTCTTGATAACCCACATGTGTAGGGGATGGCAACAGCTTTCGAGGGTAGAGTATTCAGCCCAAATTTATTGATTCGACACAAGGGGAGCCAAAGAATATTCTTAAGTATTAGCAGTTGAGTTGTCAATTCAACCACACTAGGATAACTTAGTATCTGCAACAAAGTGTTTAGTAGCAAAGTAGTATGATAGTAATGGTAACAGTGGCAAAAGTAAAGATAGCAGTTTTGTAGTACTTGTAACAGTAGCAATGGAAAAGTAAATAAGAGAAGCACAACATGTGAAAAGCTCGTAGGCATCGGATCAGTGATGGATGATTATGTCGGATGCGATTCCTCATGTAATAGCTATAACATAGGGTGACACAGAACTAGCTCCGGTTCATCAATGTAATGTAGGCATGTATTCCGAATATAGTCATACGTGCTTATGGAAAAGAACTTGCACGACATCTTTTGTCCTACCCTCCCGTGGCAGCGGGGTCCTAGTGGAAACTAAGGGATATTAAGGCCTCCTTTTAATAGAGAACTAGAACAAAGCATTAGCACATAGTGAATACATGAACTCCTCAAACTATGGTCATCACCGAGAAGTATCCCGCTTATTATCACTTCGGGGTTCTCGGATCATAACACATAATAGGTGACTATAGACTTGCAAGATAGGATCAAGAACTCACATATATTCATGAAAACATAATAGGTTCAGATCTGAAATCATGGCACTCGGGCCCTAGTGACAAGCATTAAGCATAGCAAAGTCATAGCAACATCAATCTCAGAACATAGTGGATACTAGGGATCGAACCCTAACAAAACTAACTTGATTACATGGTAAATCTCATCCAACCCATCACCGTCCAGCAAGCCCACGATGGAATTACTCACACATGGCGGTGAGCATCATGAAATTGGTAATGGAGGATGGTTGATGATGACAACGACGAACCCCCCTCTCCGGAGCCCCGAACGGACTCCAGATCAGCCCTCCCGAGAGAGATTAGGGCTTGGCAGCGGATTCGTACAATAAAACGTGATGAAACTTTCTCTCTGATTTTTTTCTCCGTGAAACGGAATATATGGAGTTGGAGTTGAGGTCGGTGGAGCATCAGGGGGCCCACGAGATAGGGGGGCACGCCCAGCGGGGAGGGCGCGCCCCCACCCTCGTGGACAGGGTGTTTGCCCCCTGGCCTTGATTCTTTCGCCAGTATTTTTTATATTTTCCAAAACTTATCTCCATGGATTTTCAGGTCATTCTGAGAACTTTTGTTTTCTGCACAATGAACAACATCATGGCAGTTCTACTGAAAACAGCGTCAGTCCAGGTTAGTTTCATTCAAATCATGCAAGTTAGAGTCCAAAACAAGGGAAAATTGTTTGGAAAAGTAGATACGTTGGAGACGTATCAATAGACAAGGCCGAGCAGCATGAAGGATGGTCGCCAGCGAGGGGGGCAGAGCCGCAAGCAAGGAGTGAAGGTTTCAACTTGGAAAGGAAGGTGGAAACATGGGAAATGTGGCTTTTGGTAAGGGGTAGGGGCGGGGAGGTAGATATTTCCGCGGAAGCCAAAATTTTTGAATCAGTTCAACGAAAAACAGGCGTGCAAAGTGTCATCCAACACGATCCCTTATTTAGAACTGTGTATGATATGTGAACATCACAAACGATTCAGATAGCTTAACCCATGTGTGATGAGTTTGAAAGTCAAATTTTGTGGTTCCAATTTCCTTGGTTACAGTGGTCATCCACGTCATTGCATAATTTGGGTACACAAAGGAGACTAGAACACACCCACACTTCTTGATCAATGCATTTATGTGCATAATTCAAATTTGAACTACATGCACATGCTCTAATGCATATAAATTAGTTGAAAATTCAAATCTGTGTCCTTGGTTGCATGCTTAGGTCACATGTAAGAAATGGGAATGCATGTCAAACACCCTGCCACCATCACTCGGCCTCAAACATTGAGATTCCTGGTTTTTAAATTCTAGTGAATCCAAAACTTGTCTGAAATTCATGAAACCTAGCATGCTATCATGGAGCGGCAGCAACATACCGTGGTAAATTTTTTGTACCATTTCGGGCAGGTTTGGGGATATGCCTAGCTAGGGGCGTTAAACGATAGCGCTTGTTGGGAGACAACCCAATTTTATTTTTTCTTAGCTTTTTGTTCCTGTTTAGTATTAAATAATTCATCTAGCCTCTGGTTAGATGTGGTTTTATGTTTTAATTAGTGTTTTTGCCAAGTAGAACCTTTGGGAAGACTTGGTGAAATCTTTATGATCTTGCTGTAAAAACCAGAAACTTTAGCGCTCACGAGATTAGCTGCCATTTTTTACTGGAGAGTGCTTTTAGGTTGATTATTTTTGCAGATGATTAATAGACAAATTCCTCATGTCCACCAATTTATTTAAGAATTTTAGGAGTTCCATAAGTATTCTGAAGTTGCAGATTGCTACAGACTGTTCTGTTTTTGACAGATTCTATTTTTCGTGTGTTGTTTGCTTATTTTGATGAATCTATGGCTGGTATCGGGGGTATGAACCATAGAGTGAATACAGTAGATTTAACACCAATATAAATAAAAAATGAGTTCATTACAGTACCTTAAAGTGGTGGTTTGTTTTCTTGGGCTAACGGAGCTCATGAGATTTTCTATTGAGTTTTGTGTTGTGAAGTTTTCAAGCTTTGGGTAAAGATTTGATGGATTATGAAATAAGGAGTGGCAAGAGCCTAAGCTTAGGGTTGCCCAAGGCACCCCAAGGTAAAATTGAAGGACAACCAGAAGCCTAAGCTTGGGGATGCCCCGGAAGGCATCCCCTCTTTCGTCTTCGTCCATCGGTAACTTTACTTGATGCTATATTTTTATTCACCACATGATATGTGTTTTGCTTGGAGCGTCTTGTATGATTTGAGTCTTTTCTATTTATTTTACCACAATCATCCTTGCTGTACACACCTTTTGGGAGAGACACACATGAATCGGAATTTATTAAAATACTCTATGTGCTTCACTTATATCTTTTGAGCTAGATAATTTTGCTCTAGTGCTTCACTTATATCTTTTTAGAGCACGGCTGTGGTTTTATTTTTGTATAAATTATTGATCTCTCATTCTTCACTTATATTATTTTGAAAGTCTTTTATAACAGCATGGTATTTGCTTTGGTTATAAAATTAGTCCTAATATGATGGGCATCCAAGATAGGTATAATAAAACTTTCATAAAGAGTTCATTAAACACTATGATAAATTTGATACTTGATAATTGTTTTAAGAAATAAAGGTGGTAATGTTAGAGTCATGCTAGTCGGGTAATTATGAAATTAAGAAATACTTGTGTTAAAGTTGGCAAGTCCCGTAGCATGCACGTATGGTGAACGTTGTATGACAAATTTGAAGCATGGGGTGTTCTTTGATTGCCTTCCTTATGAGTGGAGGTCGGGATCGCGCGATGGTTAACTCCTACCAAACCTTCCCCTAGGAGCATGTGTAGTAGTACTTTGCTTCGAGGGCTAATAAACTTTTGTAATAAGTATATGAGTTCTTTATGACTAATGTGAGTCCATGGATTATACGCACCCTTCCGCAATTTGCTAGCCTCTACGGTACCGTGCATTGCCCTTTCTCACCTTGAGAGTTGGTGCAAACTTCACCGGTGCATCCAAACCCCGTGATATGATATGCTCTATCACACATAAACCTCCTTATATCTTCCTCAAAACAGCCACCATACCTACCTATTATGGCATTTCCATAGCCATTCCGAGATATATTGCCTTGCAACTTTCCACCGTTCCGTTTATTATGACACACTCCATTATTGTCATATTGCTTTTGCATGATCATGTAGTTGACATCGTATTTGTGGAAAAGCCACCTTTATAATTCTTTCATACATGTCGCTCTTGATTCATTGCATATCCCGGTACACCGCCGGAGGCATTCACATAGAGTCATATTTTGTCCTAAGTATTGAGTTATAATTCTTGAGTTGTAAAAAAATAGAAGTGTGATGATTTCCATTATTAGAGCATTGTCCCATGTGAGGAAAGGATGATGGAGACTATGATTCCCCCACAAGTCGGGATGAGACTCCGGACTTTATGAAAAAAAGAGAGGCCAAAGATGCCCAAATAAAAAAAGAGAGGCCAAAGAAGCCCAAATAAAAAAATGAGAGAAAAAGAGAGAAGGGACAGTGTTACTATCCTTTTTCCACACTTGTGCTTCAAAGTAGCACCATGATCTTCATGATAGAGAGTCTCCTATGTTGTCACTTTCATATACTGGTGGGAATTTTTCATTATAGAACTTGGCTTGTATATTGCAATGATGGGCTTCCTCAAAATGCCCTAGGTCTTCGTGAGCAAGCAAGTTGGATGCACACCCACATACTTTCTTTTTGGTTCGCTTTCATACATTTATAGCTCTAGTGCATCCGTTGCATGGCAATCCCTACTCCTCGCATTGAGATCAATTGATGGGCATCTCCATAGCCTGTTGATTAGCCGCGTCAATGTGAGACTTTCTCCTTTTTTGTTCTCTCACATAATCCCTATCATCATACTCTACTCCACCCATAGTGCTACGTCCATGGCTTACGCTCATGTATTGCGTGAGGGTTGAAAAGGCTAAAGCGCGTTAAATAGTATGAACCAATTGCTTGGCTGAAACCGGGGTTGTGAATGATGGGAGCATTTTGTGTGACGAAAATGAAGCATGGCCAAACTATATGATTTTGTAGGGATAAGCTTTCTTTGGCTATGTTATTTTGATAAGATATGATTACTTTGTTAGCATTCTTGAAGTATTACTATTTTTACATCAATATTAAACTTTTATCTTGAATCTTTTGGATCTGAACATTCATGCCACAATAAAGAAAACTACATTGAGAAATATGTTAGGTAGCATTCCACATCAAAAATTCTGTTTTTATCATTTACCTACTCGAGGACGAGCAGGAAATAAACTTGGGGATGCTTGATACGTCTCCAACGTATCTAGAATTTTTGATTGTTCCATGCTATTATATTATCCGTTTCGGATGTTTAATGGGCTTTACTATGTACTTTTATATTATTTTTGGGACTAACCTATTAACCGGAGGCCCAGTCCAAATTGTTGTTTTTTTGCCTATTTCAGTGTTTCACAGAAAAGGAATATCAAACGGAGTCCAAACGGAATGAAACCTTCGAGAGAGTTATTTTTGGAACAAACGCAATCCAGGAGACTTGGAGTGGACATCAAGAAAGAAACGAGGCGGCCACGAGGTAGGAAGGTGCGCCCAGGGGGGTAAGCACGCCCCCACCCTCGTGGGCCCCTCATGGCTCCCCTGACCGACTTCCTTCGCCTATATATCTTGGAAATATGCCCTAGAGGTAATAATAAAACGATTATTGTTATATTTCCTTGTTCATGATAATTGTCTATTGTTCATGCTATAATATTATTGACTGGAAACCGTAATACATGTGTGAATACATAGACCAGAACAAGTCCCTTGTGAGCCTCTAGTTGGCTAGCTCGTTGATCAACAGATGGTCATGGTTTCCTGACTATGGACATTGGATGTCATTGATAATGGGATCACATCATTAGGAGAATGATGTGATGGACAAGACCCAATCCTAAGCATAGCACAAGATCGTGTAGTTCGTTTGCTAAAGCTTTTCTAATGTCAAGTATCATTATCTTATACCATGAGATCATGCAACTCCCAGATACCATCGGAATGCTTTGGGTGTACCAAACGTCACAACAGAACTGGGTGGCAATAAAGGTGCACTACAGGTATCTCCGAAAGTGTCTGTTGGGTTGGCATGAATCGAGACTGGGATTTGTCACTCCGTATGACGGAGAGGTATCTCTGGGCCCACTCGACAATGCATCATCATAATGAGCTCAATGTGACTAAGTAGTTGGTCACGGGATCATGCATTACGGCACGAGTAAAGTGACTTGCCGGTAACGAGATTGAACGAGGTATTGGGATACCGACGATCGAATCTCGGGCAAGTAACGTACCGATTGACAAAGGGAACTGTATACGGGATTACTTGAATCCTCGACATCGTGGTTCATCCGATGAGATCATCGTGGAACATGTGGGAGCCAACATGGGTATCCAGATCCCGCTGTTGGTTATTGGCCAGAGAGCTGCCTCGGTCATGTCTGCATGATTCCCGAACCCGTAGGGTCTACACACTTAAGGTTCGATAACGCTAGGGTTATAAGAAAGATTTGTATGTGATTACTGAATGTTGTTCGGAGTCCCGGATGATATCCCGGACGTCACGAGGAGTTCCGGAATGGTCCAGAGGTGAAGATTTATATATGGGAAGTCATCATACGATCAGCGGAAATATTCGGGTGTATACCGGTATTGTACCGGGGCTACCGGAGGGGTTCTGGGGGTCCACCGGGAGGGTCCACCTGCCCCGGAGGGCCTTATGGGCTGTAGGTGGAAGGGAACCAGCCCCAAGTGGGCCGGGCGCCACCCCCCTAGGGCCCATGCACCTAGGGTTTGGGGGGAACCCTAAAGGGGGCGCCCCCCTTGGCTTGGGGAGCAAGCCCCCTCCCCCTTGGTCGCCGCCCCCCCTCTAGATCCCATCTAGAGGGGCTGGCCCCCTTTCCCCTTCTCCCTATAGATAGAGGGGTTGAGGGAGGGGTGCAGAACCACATCCAAGGTGCAGCCCCTCCCCTCCCAAACACCTCTCCTCCTCCGCGTGAGCTTGGCGAAGCCTGCCGGAGAACTGCCACTCCATCAGCACCACGCCGTCGTGCTGCTGCTGGAGCCATCTTCCTCAACCTCTCTCTCTCCTTGCTAGATCAAGGTGCGGGAGATGTCACCGGGCTGCACGTGTGTTGAACGCGGAGGTGCCATCGTTCGGCGCTTAGATCGGAATCCACCACGATCTGAATCGCTTCGAGTACAACTCCTTCATCCGCGTTCTTGCAACGCTTCCGTCTCGCGATCTTCAAGGGTATGAATATGCACTCCCCTCTCTCTCATTGCTAGTTACTCCATAGATTGATCTTGGTGATGCATCAATTTTTTTTAATTTCTGCAACGATCCCCAACAGTGGCATCATGAGCTAGGTCTATGCGTAGTTTCTATGCACGAGTAGAATATAAGTTTGTTGTGGGCGTCGATTTTGTCAATTTACTTGCCACTACTAGTCTTATCTTGATTCAGTGGCATCGTGGGATGAAGCGGCCCGGACCGACCTTACACGTACGCTTACGTGAGACAGGTTCCACCGACTGACATGCACTAGTTGCATAAGGTGGCTAGCGGGCGTCTGTCTCTCCCACTTTAGTCGGATCGGATTCGATGAAAAGGGTCCTTATGAAGGGTAAATAGAAATTGGCATATCACGTTATGGTTTTGGTGTAGGTAAGAAATGTTCTTGCTAGAAACCTATAGCAGCCACGTAAAAAATTTGCAAAAACAATTAGAGGACGTCTAACTTGTTTTTGCAGCATATGTCGTGTGATGTGATATGGCCAAAAAGGATGTGATGAATGATATATGTGTGATGTATGAGATTGATCATGTTCTTGTAATAGGAATCATGACTTGCATGTTGATGAGTATGACAACCGGTAAGAGCCCTAGGAGTTGTCTTAATTTATTGTATGACCTGCGTGTCATTGAATAACGCTATTGCTAAACCGTTAGCCATAGTAGTAGAAGTAATAGTTGGCGAGACAACTTCATGAAGACACGATGATGGAGGTCATGGTGTCATGCCGGTGACGATGATGATCATGGCGCCCCGAAGATGGAGATCAAAAGGAGCAAAATGATATTGGACATATCATGTCACTATTTGATTGCATGTGATGTTTATCATGTTTTACATCTTATTTGCTTAGAATGACGGTAGCATAAATAAGATGATCCCTCATAAAATTTCAAGAAAGTGTTCCCCCTAACTGTGCACCGTTGCAAAGGTTCGTTGTTTCGAAGCACCATGTGATGATCGGGTGTGATAGATTCTAACGTTCGAATACAATGGGTGTAAGCCAGATTTACACATGCAAAACACTTAGGTTGACTTGACGAGCCTCGCATGTACAAACATGGCCTTCGAACACAAGAGACCGAAAGGTCGAACATGAGTCGTATAGAAGATACGATCAACATGAAGATGTTCACCGATGATGACTAGTCCGTCTCACGTGATGATCGGACACGGCCTAGTTGACTCGGATCATGTATCACTCAGATGGCTAGAGGGATGTCTATCTGAGTGGGAGTTCATTAAATAATTTGATTAGATGAACTTAATTGTCATGAACTTAGTCTAAAATCTTTGCAATATGTCTTGTAGATCAAATGGCCCACGCTAATATTGCCCTCAACTTCAACGCGTTCCTAGAGAAAACCAAGCTGAAAGACGATGGTAGCAACTATACAGACTGGGTCCAGAACTTGAGGATCATCCTCATAGCTGCCAAGAAAGTATATGTCCTAGATGCACCGCTAGGTGAAGCACCCATTTTCCCAGCAACTCAAGACGTTATGAACGCCTGGCAGTCGCGTAGTGATGATTACTCCCTGGTTCAGTGCGGCATGCTTTACAACTTAGAACCGGGGCTCCAAAAGCGTTTTGAGCAGCACAAAGCATATGAGATGTTCCAAGAGATGAAAATGGTTTTCCAAGCTCATGCGTGGGTCGAGAGATATGAAGTCTCCGACAAGTTCTACAGTTGTAAGATGGAGGAGAATGGTTCTATCAGCGAGCACATACTCAAAATGTCTGGGTTGCACAACCACTTGTCTCAGCTGGAAGTTAATCTCCTGGATGACGCGGTCATTGATAGAATCCTTCAGTCACTCCTACCTAGCTACAAGAGCTTTGTGATGAACTACAATATGCAGGGGATGGTGAAAACCATTCTTGAGTTATTTTCAATG
Source organism: Triticum aestivum (assembly GCF_018294505.1). Taxonomy (NCBI): domain Eukaryota; kingdom Viridiplantae; phylum Streptophyta; class Magnoliopsida; order Poales; family Poaceae; genus Triticum; species Triticum aestivum. The sequence goes on along the minus strand of NC_057804.1, from coordinate 109,528,182 downwards.
CTGAAATCAGCGGAGGTGGAGATCAAAAAGGAACATCAAGTGTTGATGGTCAATAAAACCACTAGTTTCAAGAAAGGCAAGGGTAAGAAGAACTTCAAGAAGGACGGCAAGGGAGTTTCCGCACCCGGTAAGCCAGTTGCCAGGAAGAAGCCAAAGCATGGACCCAAACGTGAGATTGAGTGCTTTTATTGCAAGGGAAACGGGCACTGGAAGCGGAACTGCCCCAAGTACTTAGCGGACAAGAAGGCCGGCAACACCAAAGGTATATGTGATATACATGCAATTGATGTGTACCTTACCAGTACTCATAGTAGCTCCTGGGTATTTGATACCGGTGCGGTTGCTCATATTTGTAACTCAAAACAGGAGCTGCAGAATAAGCAGAGACTGGCGAAGGACAAGGTGACGATGCGCGTCGGGAATGGTTCCAAGGTCGATGTGATCGCTGTCCGCACACTACCTCTACATTTACCTATGTGATTAGTTTTAAACCTCAATAATTGTTATTTAGTGCCAGCTTTGAGCATGAACATTGTATCTGGATCTCGTTTAATACGAGATGGCTACTCATTTAAATCCAAGAATAATGGTTGTTCTATTTATATGAGAGATATGTTTTATGGTCATGCCCCGCTTGTCAATGGTTTATTCTTAATGAATCTCGAACATGATGTTACACATATTCATAGTGTGAATACCAAAAGATGTAAGGTTGATAATGATAGTCCCACATACTTGTGGCACTGCCGCCTTGGTCACATTGGTGTCAAACGCATGAAGAAGCTCCATGCAGATGGACTTTTGGAGTCTCTTGATTACGAATCATTTGACACATGCGAACCATGCCTCATGGGAAAAATGACCAAGACTCCGTTCTCCGGAACAATGGAGCGAGCAACCAAGTTATTGGAAATCATACATACTGATGTGTGCGGTCCAATGAGCATTGAGGCTCGCGGAGGCTATCGTTATGGTCTCACCCTCACTGATGACTTAAGTAGATATGGGTATGTCTACTTGATGAAACACAAGTCTGAGACCTTTGAAAAGTTCAAGGAATTTCAGAATGAGGTAGAGAATCAACGTGACAGAAAAATAAAGTTCTTACGATCAGATTATGGGGGGAGAATATTTGAGTCACAAATTTGGTACGCACTTAGGGAAATGTGGAATTGTTTCACAACTCACGCCGCGTGGAACACCTCAGCGTAATGGTGTGTCCGAACGTCGTAATCGCACTCTATTGGATATGGTGCGATCTATGATGTCTCGTACCGATTTACCGCTATCATTTGGGGGATACGCTCTAGAGACAACTACATTCACTTTAAATAGGGCACCGTCTAAATCCGTTGGGACGACACCATATGAATTATGGTTTGGGAATAAACCTAAGCTGTCGTTTCAAAAAGTTTGGGGATGCGATGCTTATGTCAAGAAACTTCAACCTGAAAAGCTGGAACCCAAGTCGGAAAAATGTGTCTTCATAGGATACCCTAAGGAAATCATTGGGTAATACCTTCTACCTCAGATCCAAAGGCAATATCTCTATTGCCAAGAACGGGTCCTTTCTGGAGAAAGAGTTTCTCTCGAGAGAAGTAAGTGGGAGGAAAGTAGAACTTGATGAAGTACTGCCTCTTGAACCGGAAAGTAGCGCAGCTCAGGAAGATGTTTCTGTGGTGCCTGCACCAACTAGAGAGGAAGTTAATGATGATGATCAAGGTACTTCGGATCAAGTTGCCACTGAACTTCGTAGGTCCACAAGGACACGTTCCACACCAGAATGGTATGGCAACCCTGTCCTGGAAATCATGTTGTTAGACAACGGTGAACCTTCGAACTATGAAGAAGCCATGGTGGGCCCAGATTCCAACAAATGGCTTGAAGCCATGCAATCCAAGATAGGATCCATGTATGAAAACAGAGTATGGAGTTTGACAAACTTGCCCGATGATCGGCGAGCGATAGAAAATAAATGGATCTTTAAGAAGAAGACGGACGCGGATGGTAATGTTACCATCTATAAAGCTCAACTTGTCGCTAAGGGTTATCGACAAGTTCAAGGGTTGACTATGATGAGACCTTCTCACCTGTAGCGAAGCTGAAGTCCGTCCGAATCATGTTAGCAATTTCCGCATTCTACGATTATGAGATATGGCAAATGGATGTCAAAACAGAATTTGTCGGATTTCGGGTTCCGGCAGACCCTTGAGGTTCGAACACTGGGGTGCGCACGAAGATCTCTCCCCTACCAGCTCACATCTCAAAGTCTCGCAAAGATCTAAGAAAGAAAGATGAACACACAAGGGACACAAGATTTATACTGGTTCAGGCCACCATTGTGGTGTAATACCCTACTCCAGTGTGTGGTGTGGTGGATTGCCTCAGGGGCTGATGATGAATAGTACAAAGGGAGAACAGCCTCGCGAGGGGCTGTTCTTGAGCTGGTGCGATGAACTGCTTGGGTGAGTTCAGTCGCTTCTCTCCCTCTCTTTCTAGTTGGTCTCTAGATACCTTACCTTGTGGTGGCTAGTCCTATTTATAGGCGGAGGCCCTGGGCCTCTCCCCAAATAATGAGCGGGAAGGGTGCCAACAATTGGCCATTTTGGAGGGGAACATCTGGTACACTTATCCTGACTAAAGTTGGTCTTCGGCTGCCAAAGGCTCTGACGGTGACACCACCTTGGACTCCACGATGACCTCCATCCTGTCGTTCCGCTGGTCTTGGTCTTGTTGCACCGAAACGGTAACCTTTGCCCGATGCCTTGGCCTGTGCTTGCCCCCTTAGCACCGAAAGGGAAACAAGGACACTGCGTAGGCCGGCGCCCGCCTGGCCTCCAATCGTCATGGCTTGCGTCACGGGCCCCTCGGGAGGTGCCCTGCCTTGATCTCTCTGCCTCCTCGCGAGCCTGCCTGAGGAGGCTGCTCCCGAGGAAGCTCCCTGTTGTCCACCCCACGAGGCTTGGCCCCACGCGAGGGTCTTGAGCTTGAGCTGATGAAGCTGGGCTGCATTGGGCCCCCACTTGAGCCACGCCGCAGGCCGCAGGCAGGCAAGTCTGGGGACCCCCGTTCCCAAAACGCCGAAAGTAGCCCCCGGGCCCGAGGTGCACCCGGACTTGTCTTAGCAAAGCAGCAAAGGGGCAAGTGCGAAGCACCGCGGGCCCCCACAGCCTACGTCCTTGGGCACCACGTGGCGGTTGATTGGACGTGGGTGTCTTCGCTTCCCCACGACGCCTCGGCCACCGCACGACTTGACAAGTCCCTGCATGAAAAAACAGGTCATGATTACCTGCGATCGTGGAGGCTGACGGTTGGCCTCCTCTGGCTATAAGTACGGAATGGCGCGAGCCATTCTGGTTCATCTTCCTCTACTACTCCTCCTCTTCTTCATCTTCTCCATTGCTCCGTCTCACGCTGATGGCACCCATCCGCCGGTTCTCTGCAGAAGAGAAGGGAAAGGCCCCCCGAGAGGGTCCTGACCCGCTTCCGCCAAAGAAGCGGTTAGTCCTCTGCCGCCGAGACAAGGGTGCTCGGCAGGAGGTGTCGAGGCCTTGGTTTGAGCGGCCACCACCGGGGTTTCCACTGCCCTTGTACGCCCGAATAGAGGGCCCTGGAGAAGAAGGCGCTGAGCGACGCCGATGGTGCCGCCGTCGACGTTGACGGGTTACGGCGGTGCGCGTCGTTCCTCCTGGAGTCCATGCCGAGGGCTCCTCTCGCGAGCTTGTGCTCCACGCCGCCATGCCTCCTCGATCCTGGATTCGCCTTCCTCCCTCCTTCGCCTTCGAGATCCTGCCGAGGGGGCCTCTTGAGCTCTGGCTGCAGCATGCTGACTGTAGTACCCCTGCGACCGGAGCGGAGGTCGAGGTTGTTGCTCCGGGCAAGGTCTACATGACCCCTGGCTGGGGCGAGATCGCCCGGGTCTGCCGAATAGGGGGCGCCCTCGTAATCCACCTCTAATACGATGGTGCCTCCTTGTTGTTCTTCAAGGTCTTCGACGCGGAAGGACGCCGACTGGAATGCTGCCCCGAGAAAGGCGGCCGGGGGATCGTGGTGGTGAGGACCAGGCCTGCCAACCGCTTCCCCAGCAGCTCCTCAGGCAGCAGTGGAGGTGCTGGAGGCCCCAGCGACTTCGCCGAGCTTCACGCGACCCCGGAGACAAGCAACGATAGCTACGAGCCCCCGAGCTCATGCCGCGCCTGTTGCAGGGCTGCTGCATCAGGCCGCCGACATCACTGATCTGTATGGGGTTGGTGCCGGCGCCTGACGGCCCACTGTTGATGATGGCGTCTCCCGTGGAGGCATGTGTAGTTAGGGCTCCTTAGGATTAGCACCTTTTGTTTCCTACGAGGAATCGAAGTACCACCCTACGGGGGCATGTAAGGTGCTGGCCACGTCTTTTGTGAATATTATATCCTCACGATGAATTAACGCGAGATGCTTGTCCTGTCCCGGCTTGGCTCCCCCTTTCTTTCCTCACGAGGGCTTGGTGCTCTACGCTGACAGGTCCCGGTCCCCAGGCAGGCTTCAGTCATCGCTGGTATGCCAGGTCGTGATGGTCAAGGCCAGGAGGTGAGAGGCCCAAGGTCCAGTAAGAGCCCCTGAGTCGTGATGCTCAGGAGGTCCCCTTTAGCGCTCAAGCAGCCTCCGCTAGGAGAGAAAGGTAAGCAGCATTGCCGCAATAGAGCTGTAGTAGGTGAGGGTTAAGCGCTGAGCCGGATCAGTTTTCACGTGACTTATCTTGTAGGCTCGGGGTAGTTTCCATTGAGGCGTCGGGCTTGCACGACGGCAACTGAGGTGTTGCGGGGTTAGGCCCTCGCGAGCTTCTTCCCTCTCCCCCGCGCTCCCCTTAATGCTCTACGTCCTCAGGTCCCAACCCTCGAGCGAGCTCAGCCGCCGCTAGTATGACAAGTCGTGATGCCGTGGGTCAAGGCCAGGGGGTGAGGGCTGGAGAGCCAGTAAGAGCCCACGAGTCACGATGCTCAGGCGCCCCCCTTTTAATGTGCAAGCGGGTCGTGCCAAAGAGGAGGAGAAGAAGTCTCGTGATGCCACCAGCGTTACTCCTGGAGCGGGTCCTGCATACCAACCATGAGGGGAAACAAGGCCTGTTGTCTCGGTTGTCAGCTAACCATCGGTCTCTCTGAGGGAGTGATTGGGGCACTGAGGGCCTGGTGAGGTGGCGCCTTACAGAGCTGCTGCGGCCAGAGCTCAGCCACTAAGATTTTTCGGTGTTGCAGGGACAGACCCGTGCGCAAGTGCCATGCCAGAGAGAGCGGCGCCAAAGGTAGGCCTTAATCGAGCAGGCGATTAAGCATAGCATGTTAAACATGAAGGAGAAAATTCATTTAGATCGATGCATAGAATTAAACGCCACTGGGTCTGGCCCGAGCAGCCTGGGGATAATGCAGCCCGAGGGGCGCCCCCAACGAAGCAGATGAAAAACATAAGCAAAATGGATACACGCCACAGGGACGGACCCACGCGACCTGGGAATGATGCGGCCCTGCGAGCGCTCCCAGCTAAAGATAAACTTGAAAGGGTGTCATCTGATACCATTGTAGAGCGAGTGTCGGAGTAACTTTCGACGCGCGGTGAAGCAGCCAATCCTCATGAGCCCTTGGAGCCCCGAGCCTCGGGAGGCTCTGAGGGTCCGGGCGGCCCCTCAAGGCCCGTCTCCATCTCCTTCAGGAACGCGCGGTGCCTGGCCACCTGAGCTTCCAGGATGCTCCTCATCAGGCGCTGGCGGGCAGCATCCGCGTTCGGCAGGCCGAAAGGCATGCAAACGTAGCTGTGAGGTGGACCCTCGCAACGCCCCACGCGTGAAGGCCAGAGGCGCTCCTCAGACGCGATTCGGTTGACCCCCGGTATGTCGATGCATACACGCAGCCCACCATCCTCACCGGGATGTGGGGCTACCTGAGGTTGGCGCCAACTGTCGCGCATGACTCTTGACTCCTTTAGCTCCTGAATGTTCCTCGCGATGAACTCCTGAGGGTTTAGCCCCCCTTGCCTCATGCCTTCCTGAGGGAAACGTGCCTTGAAGCACGCCTCCAAGTGGTGCCCGAGCGCCTCCCTCATGACCTCGTTGAGGTCGGCCGCCCTTCAGGAGGGAGCCCCCGAGCCCTGCCCGAGGAGGGCGCCGGGCGCGCCTTCCTATGCGACAGAGGGTGGCGCCCCTTGAACGGGCGCGGGTCCTGACGCGGCGCCTCCGGAGGCGCCTGCCTCGTGAGCGCTTGGGCCAGGTGAAGCCTTCTTCTTCTTAGGGACTGCCTCGGGGAGCCTCCCGCTCCCGTGATCTGGGTCTTCAATTGCCACGGCCTGGAAGGCACGCTTAAGAGAGCACACTGCATCCCTCTCCTCGCAAGGCACTGTGATGATTCCACCACTTCCTGGCATCTTGAGGACATTGTAGCCATGGTGAGTCACTACCATGAACTTTGCCAAAGCTGGATACCCAAGGATGGCATTGTACGGCAGGCGAATGTGGGCGATGTCAAAGTCAATGAGCTCGGTGCGGTAATTGTTGTGCTGCCCAAAGGTGACGGGAAGACGTACTTGCCCTATTGGAACAGTTGAACCATCAGTGACTCCTGAGAAAGTCTTGGTTGGCCGAAGCTGATCGTATGGCACTTGGAGATTGTTGAACGTCTCGACGGACAGGACGTTGAGCCCAGCTCCACCGTCAATAAGTGTCCTGGTGACTTGCACATTGCTGATGACTGGGGAACAAAGCATCAGGAGGACCCCGGCCGTTGGTGCACACTTGAGCTGATCCGCTGAGCTGAACGTGATAGCGCACGCGGACCACCTGAGTGGGCACGTGGCCTCAAGCTTAGGGAGGACCACATTCACCTCGCGAGCAAACTGCTTGAAGATGCGTTGAGAGGCTGGGGCCTGAGCGCCGCCCAGGATGCAGGCGATTGCGTGCGGCTCCTGGAAGCCCCCAGCCCCCTCGTCCTGGTGATGGTCTTCATTCCTCCTTGGCGGCAGCGACATATGAGGGAGGCCTGCGTTGCCTTGAGGGCGGTCCTCGCGAGGCTCATCCCTCCAACCTCCCTCGCGAGGCTGGCCCTACTAGAGGTCCCCGCGAGGTTGGTCACGCCACCCTTGGCGAGGGCCCCGGTCTTCCCATCGTCCTCCACCTCTTCCTCCTCCTCGGCCATAGCTCCGGTCGCTGCGGTTGGGGCGTCTGCCGATACGCCCATCTCGCAGGGCCCTCAGCTCTTGACATTCATTGGTGTTGTGGGTGTGGAGGTCATGGTACATGCAGTACCGGCTGCCCTTAGATGACTCAGGCTGATCCCTTCCTTGCTTGGTGTCCGGCTCTGCTGCGAGCATAGCAGCCCCCTTGTGCTTCACGTCATTGACCTTGGGCTTCTTCTCTTCTGGGTCGGCAGCCGGGAGCTCGAGGAGGGAGAGGCGCCCTTCCTCAGCCCTGGCGCACTTGGTAGCCAGGTTGAACAGCTCCAGCGATGTGCACATGTCTTCATGGATCGCTAGCTCCTCTTTCATCTTGATGTCGCGCACACCATCGGAGAAGGCTGAGATGATGCCCTCCTCAGTCACCCTGGGGATCTTGAGGCGGGCGTTGTTGAAGTGCTGGATGTACTTCTGCAGGGTCTCCCCTGGCTGTTGCTTGATGCGGCACAGGTCACTCATAGCCGGGGGCCGGTCGAGAGTACCTTGGAAGTTGGCGATGAAGCGGGTGCGCATCTCGTCCCAGGAGGAGATCGTGCCTGGAGCCAGGTTCAGGAGGCAGGTGCGGGCACCATCCTTGAGCTCCATGGGAAACCAATTCGCCATGACCTTCTCGTTTCCGTTGGTGGCCTCGATGCCCAACTCGTAGAGCTGGAGGAACTCCACGGGGTCTACAGTGCCCTCGTAGCATGGAGGCAGGTCTGGCTTGAACTTGCCGGGCCATGCGACGCTACGCAGCCCGGAGGTGAAAGCGCGGCAACCTGCGGTGGCCACCAGAGCTCTCTGCTGGTGCGGGGCTTGCTCATGGAGATTCCCGCGTGCCGCTACCTGGAGTAGCGCGGGGTCCTGATGTGGTGGCACAGGGATGCGGTCATGGTGCATCAGTGCTGGGAGCACGCGAGCACCTTCTTGGGGGAGAGGGATCTCTTGGCAGCTCCTTTCTTGCCACGCAGGCGCCGGACGCGGCGGGTCTCGACCTGGGGCCGCGCGCCGTGGAGCCAGGGCGCCTTCTTGGGGAGGAGGTGGCGGAGGCACCTCCTTCTCCTTGCCCCCTGCGCAGGATGGAGGGCGAGGCAGCGAGAGGGACAACATGGGAGAGCCCCCTGCGGCACTGACGAGCTCGGTGATGCGGGCAAGCCAGTCCTCGTAGAGGTCGTCGACGGGGCGGTAGTGCAGGAGTTCACGTGCCAGGAGCAGCACGACATGCACGTCCGTAGGGGCGCGACGGGCATGGGACGACGAACCGGCTGGAGTCAGCGACGGGGTGGCGGTGCGGCCATCGCGCCGCACCAAAGGATGCAGGGATGAGGCCTGCTGCTCATTCCCCACCGGGCCGGTGGCGGCATTGGCAGCAGGCGGCGGGGAACGATGGGGGCGTCCGCCGACGGGTGCCGTCTGGGCGACGCGAGCGGCGAGAGCAGTCTGATGCTCGGCGCGGGCTCGGTGAGCATCAGACATGGACACGACGGAAGATCACACGCGACCAGCGGAAGAAAGATTCTGGCGCACCCCTACCTGGCGTGCCAAATGTCGGATTTTGGGTTCCGGCAGACCGTTGAGGTTCGAACACTAGGGTGCGCACAAAGATTTCTCCCCTACCATCTCACGTCTCGAAGTCTTGCAAAGATCTAAGCAAGAAAGATGAACACACAAGGGACACGAGATTTATACTGGTTCAAGCCACCATTGTGGTGTAATACCCTACTCCACTGTGTGGTGTGGTGGATTGCCTCAGGGTATGATGATGAATAGTACAAAGGGAGAACAACCTCGCGAGGGGCTGTTCTTGAGCTGGTGCGATGAACTGCTTGGGTGAGTTCAGTCGCTTCTCTCCCTCTCTTTCTAGTTGGTCTCTAGATACCCTACCTTGTGGTGGCTAGTCCTATTTATAGGCGGAGGCCCCGGGCCTCTCCCCAAATAATGAGCGGGAAGGGTGCCAACAATTGGCCCTTTTGGAGGGGAACATCTGGTACACTTATCCTGACTAAAGTTGGTCTTCGGCTGCCAAAGGCTCTAACGGTGACGCCACCTTGGGCTCCACGATGACCTCCTTCCTGTCGTTCCGCTGGTCTTGGTCTTGTTGTACCGAAATGGTAACCTTTGCCCGATGCCTTGGCCTGTGCTTGCCCTCGTAGCACCTAAAGGGAAACAAGGACACTGCGCAGGCCGGCGCCCGCCTGGCCTCCGATCGTCATGGCTTGAGTCACAGGCCCCTCGGGAGGTGCCTTGCCTTGATCTCTCCGCCTCCTCGCGAGCCTGCCTAAGGAGGCTGCTCCCGAGGAAGCTCCCTGTTGTCAACCCCGCGAGGCTTGGCCCCTCACGTGGGTCTTGAGCTTGAGCTGATGAAGCTGGGCTGCATTGGGCCCCCACTTGAGCCACGCCGCAGGCAGCAGGGAGGCAAGTCTGGGGACCCCCGTTCCCAGAACGCCGACAGCATTCCTTAACGGTTTCCTTAAGGAAGAATAGTATATGATGTAGCCGGAAGGTTTTGTCGATCCTAAGAATGCTAACAAGTTATGCAAGCTCCAGCGCTCCATCTACGGGCTGGTGCAAGCATCTCGAAGTTGGAACATTCGCTTTGATGAAATGATCAAAGCGTTTGAGTTTATGCAGACTTATGGAGAAGCCTCCGTTTACAAGAAAGTGAGTGGGAGCTCTGTAGAATTTCTCATATTATATGTGGATGACATACTATTGATGGGAAATGATATAGAACTTTTGGAAAGCATAAAGGCCTACTTGAATAAGTGTTTTTCAATGAAGGACCTTGGAGAAGCTGCTTACATATTAGGCATCAAGATCTATAGAGATAGATCGAGATGACTCATAGGTCTTTCACAAAGCACATATCTTGATAAGATATTGAAGAAGTTCAATATGGATCAGTCCAAGAAGGAGTTCTTGCCTGGATTGCAAGGTGTGAAATTGAGCTCGGCTCAAAGCCCGACCACGGCAGAAGATAGAGAAAAGATGAGTACTATCCCCTATGCCTCAGCCATAGGGTCTTTTATGTATGCCATGCTGTTTACCAGACCTGATGTAAACCTTGCCGTAAGTTTGGTAGGGAGGTACCAAAGTAATCCCGGCATGGAACACTGGACAGCAGTCAAGAATATCCTGAAGTACCTGAAAAGGACTATGGATATGTTTCTCGTTTATGGAGGTGACGAAGAGCTCGTCGTATAGGGTTATGTCGATGCTAGCTTCGACACAGATCTGGATGACTCCAAGTCACAAACCAGATACATGTATATTTTGAATGGTGGGGCAGTAAGCTGGTGCAGTTGCAAGTAAAACATCGTGGCGGGATCTACATGTGAAGCGGAGTACATGGCAGCCTCGGAGGCAGCACATGAAGCAATCTGGATGAAGGAATTCATTACCGACCTAGGAGTTATTCCCAATGTGTCGGGCCCGATGACTCTTTTCTGTGACAACACTGGAGCTATTGCCCTTGCCAAGGAGCCCAGGTTTCACAAGAAGACCAGGCACATCAAGCGTCGCTTCAACTCCATTCGTGAAAATGTTTGTCGGTGTCAAAACCAGTGGATCTCGGGTAGGGGGTCCCGAACTGTGCATCTAGGCGGATGGTAACAGGAGACAAGGGACACGATGTGTTTACCCAGGTTCAGGCCCTCTCGATGCAGGTAAAACCCTACTCCTGCTTGATTGATATTGAAGATATGGGTAGTACAAGAGTAGATCTACCACGAGATCAGACCCTAGAAGCTAGCCTATGGTATGATTGTTGTTCGTCCTACGTACTAAATCCCTCTAGTTTATATAGGCACCGAAGAGGGTTAGGGTTACACAGAGTCGGTTACAATGGTAGGAGATCTACATATCCGTATCGCCAAGCTTGCCTTCCATGCTAAGGAAAGTCCCATCCGGACACGGGACGGAGTCTTCAATCTTGTATCTTCATAGTCCAGGAGTCCGGCCGAAGATGATAGTTCGGCTATCCGGACACCCCCTAGTCCGGGACTCCCTCAGTAGCCCCCGAACCAGGCTTCAATGGCGATGAGTCCGGCGCGTAGATTGTGTTCAGCATTGCAAGGCGGGTTCCTCTCCAAATCCCGTGTACCTGTTGAATAGCGTCTGACTTCTTGTAAATATTGCGCTCCTCCGCTTCCACGCCCAATAATGGCCATCTTCCACGTGTCGAACGAATGCGAAGAACCAGGGTACTTTTACATTTATCCCCGTAGCTGCGCAAATGAGCTGCCTATAAAAGAGACAAGGATCTAGATCCGAATCACACCATCTCCCTTTCGCGAGCATTCATCAGAGCACATCTGACAGAAACCCATTCCATCATGGACAGTCGACGCAGCTCCTCCTCTCGCCCTTCCAACCCCCAGCTTGGCGGTTGGGAGAGATGCTCCGTCTTGCATAGTAAGTTAGTGACGCTCCAAACCAAGGGATTTCTTCCCCCAACCTTCATGGTTCCGGTTCGAGCTGGACTCACCACCTATGTGGGCGGAAAGTAGGCGGAGAGCGTCCCCAGCCCCTCCAAAGGAGAGCGGGTGTGCCTTGTCTCTTATCTGATAAGAGGGCTCGGATTTCCAATTCATCCGTTTCTCCTGGGCCTCCTGGAGTTCTACAGCCTCCAGTTGCACAACCTTACACCTGCCTCCATTCTGCATGTCGCGGGCTTCGTGGCCCTTTGCGAGCTATTTTTGGGTATCGAGGCTCATTTTGCACTATGGAAGAAGCTGTTCTGCCTTGTGCCCCATTCTCAAGAGGGGTCAATATATCAAGTGGGCAGAGCCGAGCTATGGCGCATCGCCGGGACCGGATATCTATATGGAATCCCGAAGAAGGCATCCGAAGACTGGCCTTCAGAATGGTTTTATATAGAAGATGTTCCCCTGCCGGACCCTGTTCGGATCGGCCTCCCTGAGTTCAATAACGCTCTGTTGAAGAAATGCCTAAGCTGGCGTCCACGGAGCCCTCAGAAGGAAAATGACAGGGACGTCCTTTACTTGATGAGCCGAATAAGGTTGCTAGCCCATTGAGGACTGACCATGGTCGGGGTCATGGCCACATGCATTATGCGGGGGGTGCAGCCGCTCCAGTATAGAGGCCACCCCATGTGAGATTTCAACGGGGACGATGATGCCACCCGCTGCAGCCATAAGGGGCCGGGATCGGTCGCCGATCTGATGAAGATCTTGTCCGCATTGTACAAGGGAGAAGAGGAGGGATTCCTCCACGTCAATCCGCAGAGCGGATTTTCTATGAACAATCCTCCGAGCTGGGTAAGTGGACATTTATTTTTGCCATCCGATCCGGATTCCCATAGTCAAGTATCTCATTTTGTGATTTCAGCGCAGGAACTGCGCTGGGCAGTACAGGATATAAACAGCCCGCCTCCACAGCCCGAGGATCTGGAACGGTTCCTCGATCTGACCTCCCAAGAGGATCCGGACATATCGGTGGAGCTGATCGACGGGGTATTCCACCAACTGAGCATCGATAATGCCTTGGTTGCCATTACAGCCGATTACCCCGTAATGCTTCCCGCCTCGCAGGTAATTGAGATCAAAGTCCCAATACTTCGAAAATGACCCATCCGTGCTTATTTTTGATCACCGTATACCGATGGCGCTTCGCAGGGGGCGCCCTTGAGGCGGAAGGCTGAGCCTGCGGCGGCTAGCCAACAAGGGGCAGTACGGCCCAGCAGGCTGAAAAAAGTGCGGTCCGGATCGAAACTCCGGCGCAACGGTATGGCGTGTCACCTTACTCCCGGGCTTTATTCTCGGGAGACATACTAATGCTCGTGCTTCTTTAGGAAGAAGAGAGCTCGCCGGACTGTGTCCGGAGAGGTTGCCGATCAATCCTCCGCTCACCAGGCTTCAAAGCCAAGTCCAGTGGCGGAGGCGAGCACAAGGCATATGTCAGATGCTCCTCTGACAGAGGATGCCGAGGGGTTATCTGCCACCAATTTCGAGGTGGAGAGTGCCATGAATCACAGGCGTCACCGGACAGTTCTTCACGACACATGTTTCTCCCGAGAGGCATTGGATGCCTTTAATTCGGGAGATGTGCACCTCCGTGCCGCTCAAAATGGTCTAACCAGAGCCACATAGCAGTATGTAAAAGACATACGGGTGAGAAAATTTGACAGTTATATATGCCAGTAGCCCCCGAGACTTGAATTAGTTAGAATAACTGATTTAAGGATCATTTATTGTGCAGGATCTTATAGAAAAGAATACCCAACTGTCCCAGGAGCTGGAGGAGTGGAAAGCCAAACTTGAGGCTGCACTAGCCGCATCGGGGGAAGGCAAAGAGACCCCCTCTGGTAATATACGCTTCAAAAGATAAATAACTTGTGAAGTGCGGCATGTGTAGAAGTCTGACAATAATATTGCAGATGGCGCCAGAATAGATCCGGACAAGCAACAGCTCATGCGACGGTTAAAAGCCGGCGAGAATGTGCTTACCAGGGTGAGGCAGGAGAAAAATAATCTCCAAGATGCCAACACCCGGCTGGGTGAGGAACTAAAGGATGTTCGTGCCCAGCTATCTGACTCCGTGAAGGAGAATCGGCGGCTTCGACGCGGCATTTTTAGTAAGTGCTTGAACGGACTTTGAAAAAGAGTTCGGCGAGGAAGCGCACTAACAGAGGTTTGTCTTTAGGTATGCTCACAGGTCGTCCTGCAGAGGAGATGTCCGGTTCTACGGGTGACCTTCTTCCCGAGCTCTTGCAACTGCACGAACGAGTTCGGCAGGTGATGAAAGACGTCACCCAGGCCTTATGGCCATTCGTCTCCCTGCCCGAAGGCCTTGGAGAGCTTGCAGAGAGGCTTCAGGGAGCGCGGCGGCGCTTCCGATTATGGAAGATATCGGCCTGCCGTCAAGGCGCCAGGGAGGCCTGGGCCATGGTGAAGACGCGGTACACGAAGGCTGACCCAAACCACATGGCCAAGGTCGGACCTGTGGGCCCGATGGGAAGGAGATATCTGTGAGCTTAGTGTACGGCCAAGTAGAATTGGCCGCAAAGTATTCCCAGCAGGACTATAAACTAGACAACCTATTAGATGGCATCGAAGAGGAATACAATCAGTCGAATTGACTATGTAATTTAAGATGACATGAAAAATGCCTTCTAGCCGGATTGTAGATCGTTTGTCATAGCAGACCTTTTCGCTTCAACCTCGGGACCCAATAGTCCGGAGTGTGTCCGAATACCCTCGCAGTTATATAAGAACCGGGGCATGCGTGGATACCAGGCATAGGGGTCATTAGTGCTTTATTAGACAAGTGCCCAACTAGTTATGTTATATTATATGGTTAGTAAGAAACATCTTCTAGGGAGAATAGTTCTGTTAGGGGTTCCTTTGCCTGGGAGGCATGCCCTAAAGTGCATGTCCGTACTGCGAAAAAAGCAGAAAAACATCTGGGGGCAGAAAAATAGGTATTAAATCATCTTTTTGTTCACCGACCGAATATTCCCTTAAGAACGCTAGCTTTCGGCTTCACCCAGCCTGAGGCACACATCTGGCTGACCTAGTAGTAACAATCGCAGAGGTGCTCCCTTTACCACCTAGCCGAACAATCGGGAACGTAGGGGTAAGCACAGGAGCCAGGCAACCCAGCTTGGCCAAAACTTAAGTCATATCGATGCATATAATGGTGAAAAAAAGGTACATGCGGAAGTATGACACATGTATTGGGTATGGAGCCCGTATAAATAAGCTTCTGTTAAAGAAGCCCCAGGTATAATGAGCACGAATGGTGCTTCAAGTGTGTGCGAACAATGCGCGAACAAGCTTTCAAAGGCTGTAAATAAAAAGGAGGGAGAAGGAGAGAAACAGAAGACAGCTAATATGTAAAATATAGACGGAGGAAGGAGACGAACTCAGAATCCGGCGCTAGGCATAGAATCTTCGTAGACGGGCTGCGTTCCATGGGTTTGGCTCGAGTCGGTTATCCGATGCATCTCGCAGATGGTACGCTCCACCGATCAGGACTTGGTCGATGATAAAGGGACCTTCCCATTTGGGCTTTAGTTTGTCCTTTTTCTTGTCCGGTAGGCGTAGAACTAATTCGCCAACGTTGTAAGTTTTGGCCCGTACTTCTCTGCTTTGATATCTTCGAGCTTTCTGTTGATATAATGTGGAACGGGCTTTTGCCACGTCATGCTCCTCCTCCAATGCGTCCAAACTGTCCTGCCGATCGAGCTCCGCTTCTCTTTCTTTGTACATGCGCACGCGAGGTGAGTCACGAATTATATCGCAGGGCAGAACTGCCTCTGCGCCGTATACCATAAAGAATGGTGTAAATCCGGTGGTGCGATTCGGAGTGGTCCGCAACCCCCAGAGTACGGAGTCAAGCTCCTCTACCTAGTGCGAGTTAGATTCCTTGAGGAACCGCACTAATCTGGGATTGATGCCGCTCATGATTAGACCATTTGCTTGTTCGACTTGACCGTTAGTTTGAGGGTGATAGACTGAAGCATAGTCGAGCTTGATGCCCATGTTTTTGCACCAGAGTTTAACCTCGTCGGCCGTAAAGTTCGTGCCGTTATCAGTGATGATGCTATGGGGGACACCATAACGGTGTATGACCCCTGATATGAAGTCTATCACCGGTCCAAATTCGGTCGTCTTAACAGGTTTGGCCTCTATCCATTTGGTGAATTTGTCCACCATGACCAGTAGGTATTTATGCTTGTGGGTTTGTCCATTAAGGGGTCCAACCATGTCAAGCCCCCAGACCGCAAAGGGCCAGGTTATGGGTATAGTTTTGAGGGCGGTGGGTGGCATGTGGCTTTGATTAGCAAAGAGCTGGCAACCGACGCATCGTTTGACTAAGTCATGGGCATCTGTCTGGGCCGTTGGCCAATAAAATCCTGTACGGAAGGCCTTGCCTACGAGGGCCCGGGTTGCGGCGTGGTGCCCGCCGAGTCCGGCATGAATTTCAGCCAAAAGATTCCGCCCTTCCTCTTCGGAGATACACCTTTGAAGGACTTCGGTTGTGCTTTTCTTGTAAAGCTCTCCCTCATGGACATTATAGGCTTTAGATCGCCGCACTATGCAGCGGGCCTCATTTTGGTCCTCGGGAAGTTCCTGCCTGGTTAGGTAGGCTAGGAATGGTTCTGTCCATGGGGCAATGACTGCCATTATTACGTGGGCTGAAGATGTTGCTTCGTTCGCAGAACCACCAATTGTGTCAGAATGTTCAGTGTCGGGCAGTGCGGTTGGGTCCGGATTGTTATTTCCGGATTCCCCCTCCCATAGTACGGATGGCTTGAACAGCCTCTCTAGGAAGATGTTGGGAGGGACGGCATCGCGCTTTGCGCCGATGCGCGCCAATACGTCTGCTGCCTGGTTGTTATCCCGGGCTATATGGTGAAATTCGAGCCCTTCAAACCGAGCTGACATTTTTAGGACGATGTTGCGATAAGCTGCCATTTTCGGATCCTTAGCATCAAAGTCTCCATTTATTTGGGATGTCGCGAGGTTCGAATCCCCGCGCACCTCTAGGCGTTGAATGCCCATGGAGACTACCATCCGGAGGCTGTGTAGAAGGGCCTCGTATTCGGCTGCGTTGTTGGAGTCCGTATACATTATCTGGAGTACGTATTGAACCGTATCCTCGGTTGGGGACGTCAAAACGATGCCAGCCCCTAGACCGGCCAACATTTTGGAGCCGTCGAAGTGCATTATCCAGTTGGAATATGCGTCGTACTCTTTAGTGAGTTCGGCTTCAGTCCATTCGGCGATAAAGTCGGCCAAAACTTACGACTTAATAGACCGCCGTGGCTTATAGGTTATGTCGAACGGGAGGAGCTCAATGGACCATTTGGCAATCCGGCCCGTCGCGTCGCGGTTGTTTATAATGTCGTTGAGAGGTACTTCAGAGGCTACTGTTATCGAACACTCTTGAAAGTAGTGTCGCAGCTTCCGGGATGCCATGAACACCGCGTACGCTATCTTTTGGTAATGCGGGTACCATGACTTGCATGGAGTTAGGACAGTGGACATGTAGTAAACCGGTTTTTGAAGGGGGAACTTGTGTCCGTCCGTTTCTTGTTCGACAACGAGCACGACGCTCACAACTTGATGAGTTGCCGTGATATATAATAGAATTGGTTCGCCATGTTGGGCGCGGCCCGGACCGGGTTTGTTGCCAATATGGCTTTTATTTCTTTGAGTCCGGCCGTGGCGGCATCCGTCCACTCGAAGTGTTCGGTCCACCGGAGGAGGCGATAAAGAGGTAATGCCTTTTCTCCTAAACGGGAGATAAAGAGGCTTAGAGCCGCCATGCATCCCGTCAATTTTTGTATTTGTTTGAGGTCCTTTGGGATATCCAATTGTGACAGAGCTCGGATCTTGGCTGGGTTTGCTTCAATTCCTCTACCGGATACAATGAAGCCCAAGAGCTTTCCGGCTGGTACACCGAAAATGCATTTTTTCGGGTTAAGCTTAATGGCATATGTTCGGAGATTATGGAACGTGAGCCTCAAATCGTCTACTAGAGTTTCGACGTTCTTGGTTTTGATGACCACATCGTCTACGTATGCCTCCACGGTTTTGCCGATCTGGTTTGCCAGACATGTCTGAATCATGCGCTGATATGTAGCGCCGGCGTTTTTGAGCCCAAAGGGCATTGTGTTGAAGCAGAATGGGCTGTATGGGGTGACGAATGCCGTTGCGGCCTGGTCAGGCTCCGCCATCTTAATTTGGTGGTAGCCTGAGTATGCGTCGAGGAAACACAATGAATTGTGTCCTGCGGTAGCATCGATAATTTGATCGATGCGGGGGAGTGGGAAGGGATCCTTTGGGCAAGCCTTGCTGAGGTCCTTAAAATCGACGCATGGGCGCCAGGATTTGTCCTTCTTTGGTACCATCACCAGGTTTGCTAGCCAGTCCGGATGTTTTATATCTCTGATGAATCTGGCCTCCAATAGTTTGGCTAGCTCTTCTCCCATGGCCTATCTCTTGGGTTCAGAGAAACGCCGAAGAGCATGTTTGACTGGCTTGAATCCTTTTAGGATGTTTAGGCTGTGCTCGGCCAGCCGGCGTGGGATTCCTGGCATGTCCGAAGGGTGCCAGGCAAAAATGTCCCAATTTTCACGTAGAAATTCTAGTAGTGCGGCGTCAACATCAGGGTTTAATTGTGCCCCGATGGACACCGTTTTTGTAGGGTCCGTTGGATGGACTTGGAATTTGACTGTTTTGTCCGCTGGTTTGAAAGAGGTGGACTTGGATCTCTTATCGAGTATCACATCATCCCTATTCACCGTGGAGTGCAGCGCAGTGAGTTTTTCGGCCGCGAGGGCTTCGGATAGTGCCTCAAGGGCCAGTGCGGCTATCTTATTTTCGCCGCGGAGTGCTATGTCCGGGTCACTAGCAAGAGTGATGATTCCATTGGGCCCGGGCATTTTGAGCTTCATGTACCCGTAATGGGGTATAGCTTGGCAAATTGTGAATGCCTCTCGCCCTAATAGAGCGTGATATCCGCTGCTGAACGGGGCCACTTGAAACGTGACCTCTTCGGATCTGTAATTATCCGGAGTGCCAAATACCACATCCAGTGTGATTTTTCCTGTGCAGCATGCTTCCGGACTGGGGATTATTCCTCTAAAGGTTGTGCTGCTTCGCTCAATGCGTCTCCAGTCTATTTCCATTTTTCGGAGGGTTTCCTCGTAAATGAGGCTCAATCCGCTGCCACCGTCCATGAGTACCTTGGTGAGGCGAAAGCCGTCCACTATTGGACTGAGGACCAATGCGGTTGGTGCTCGGGCTGTTCGGAATTTAGGCTCGTCACTGGCATTAAAGGTAATAGCCGTGTCACTCCATGGATTTATTGTTGCTACTTGGTAGACTTCGGTAAGGCTGTGGAGTGTTCGCTTCCGCATATTATTTGATGCGAAAGTCTCGAAGACCGTTAGTACCGTACGGGTATCCTTGGGCTGGTGCTCTGGAGCTAGAAGCTCTTCGCCACTTTTGGCCACCTGTCGTAGTATCCAACATGCTCTAAGGCTATGAGTTGGAGTGGCGCCCTCTGTGCTATGAATTTTGCAGGGTCCATTGAGCCATCCCTCCAGTACGGTTCCATGCCCTATAGAGGGTTTTTGCTTTTTGGTATTTAACCCAGGTGCCTGGCGATAATGCACCCTTCTATTTCGGACTGGGGTTGTGTTCAGGGCCGGATTGTCCCAAAAATTGATTTTAGTACTTTTGTACTATGGACGCCAAGTCAGCAAAGCGTGTAATGTCACGATGACTTACGGCGTTGAGGATTCCCTTGTCCTTGCAATTATTGCGGAAGAATGAAATCGCGTCCTCCTCGCGGCAGTCCTTTATCCTGTTCATAACCAGGAGGAATCTGGCCCAGTAATGGTGTACTGTTTCTACGGGCTCTTGCCATATTTGGGATAGATCGCTTATGTTTGGGTGGGCGGGTGTAATTAAATCCGGAACCCCGTCCAATCTAAGACTCAGGGGCCAAGAAGTTTCCAAACTTGGAAGCTTGGGTTCTTGGATGTTGTCCAATGCGTCTAGCCCGCTGCCTGACTTTAGGTTCAGGGCTTGAGCTACGTCCTCCCCTTCGCGGGAATCCAGCATGGAGGGATCGGGAATCCGGACATAGCTAGTCCTTAGAATAGAGGAAGAGTCGCCGTATTGTTCCTCAACCACGGCAACGTGGTGGGTAACCTGGGGAGAGTTGATCTCTCTCAGATCGGGTTTAGGCCCAATCTTATCGTAGTCTGTAGCGACTCCCAGGATGGCGATGCGATCCAAGAGCTCGTTCAAGGAAGAGAGCTTCATCGGATCTAACTGCTCGACGAGTTCCGAGCTAATGTGAAGATTGCTTTCGATGACCCGAGAAGTCATCGTCGGCGTAGTGGCCGGACAGGCGGTCATAAGGAAACTGCCTAGCCGGAGAGTTTGGCCGATAGCCAAAGCTCCTTTAGCAACAGTACCGTCTTTAAAGACGGGATGAGGCATCCTTCCTGATGGCGACGGCATAGAGGGACTCTCAATGAAAGCACCAATGTCGGTGTCAAAACCGGCGGATCTCGGGTAGGGGGTCCCGAACTGTGCATCTAGGCGGATGGTAACAGGAGACAAGGGACATGATGTTTTTACCCAGGTTCGGGCCCTCTCGATGGAGGTAAAACCCTACTCCTGCTTTATTGATATTGATGATATGGGTAGTACAAGAGTAGATCTACCACGAGATCAGAGAGGCTAAACCCTAGAAGCTAGCCTATGGTATGATTGTTGTTCGTCCTACAGACTAAAACCCTCCGGTTTATATAGGCACCGAAGAGGGTTAGGGTTACACAGAGTCGGTTACAATGGTAGGAGATCTACATATCTGTATCGCCAAGCTTGCCTTCCACGCCAAGGAAAGTCCCATCCAGACACGGGATGGAGTCTTCAATCTTGTATCTTCATAGTCCAGGAGTCCGGCCAAAGATGATAGTTCGTCTATCCGGACAACCCCTAGTCCGGTACTCCCTCGATGTTCAAGATGGAGACATAGATATTTGTAAAGTGCATACGGATCTGAATTTCGTAGATCCGTTGACTAAACCTCTTCCACGAGCAAAACATAATCAACACCAGAACTCTATGGGTGTTCGAATCATCACAATGTAACTAGATTATTGACTCTAGTGCAAGTGGGAGACTGTTGTAAATATACCCTAGAGGCAATAATAAAATGGTTATTATTATATATCCTTGTTCGTGATAATTGTCTATTGTTCATGCTATAATTGTATTGACTGGAAACCGTAATACATGTGTGAATACATAGACCACAACAAGTCCCTAGTGAGCCTCTAGTTGACTAGCTCGTTGATTAACGGATGGTCATGGTTTCCTGACTATGGACATTGGATGTCATTGATAACGGGATCACATCATTGGGAGAATGATGTGATGGACAAGACCCAATCCTAAGCATAGCACAAGATCGTGTAGTTCGTTTGCTAAAGCTTTTCTAATGTCAAGTATCATTTCCTTATACCATGAGATCGTGCAACTCCCAGATACCGTAGGAATGCTTTGGGTGTACCAAACGTCACAACGTAACTGGGTGGCAATAAAGGTGCACTACAGGTATCTCCGAAAGTCTCTGTTGGGTTGGCATGAATAGAGACTGGGATTTGTCACTCCGTATGACGGAGAGGTATCTCAGGGCCCACTCGGCAATGCATCATCATAATGAGCTCAATGTGACTAAGTAGTTGGTCACAGGATCTTGCATTATGGAACCAGTAAAGTGACTTGCCGGTAACGATATTGAACGAGGTATTGGGATACCGATGATCGAATCTCAGGCAAGTAACGTACCGATTGACAAAGGGAATTATATACGGGATTACTTGAATCCTCGACATCATGGTTCATCCGATGAGATCGTCGTGGAGCATGTGAGAGCCAACATGGGTATCAAGATTCCATAGTTGGTTATTGGCCAGAGAGCTGTCTCGGTCATGTCTGCATGATTCCCGAACCCGTAGGGTCTACACACTTATTCGATGATGCTAGGGTTATAAGGAAGATTTGTATGTGATTACTGAATGTTGTTCGGAGTCCCGGATGAGATCCCGGACATCACGAGGAGTTCCGGAATGGTCCGGAGGTGAAGATTTATATATGGGAAGTCATCATACGGTCACTGGAAATATTCGGGTGTATACCGGTATTGTACCGGGACCACCGGAGGGGTTCCGGGGGTCCACCGGGAGGGTCCACCTGCCCCGGAGGGCCTTATGGGCTGTAGGTGAAAGGGAACCAGCCCCAAGTGGGCTGGGCACCCCCCTAGCGCCCATGCACCTAGGGTTTGGGGGAACCCTAAAGGGGGCGTCCCCCTTGGCTTGGGGGGCAAGCCCCCTCCCCCCTTGGCCACCGCCCCCCTCTAGATCCCATCTAGAGGGGCCAACCCCCTTTCCCCTTGTCCCTATAAATAGAGGGGTGGAGGGAGGGGTGCAGCACGACATCCAAGGCGCAACCCCTCCCCTCCCCAACACCTCTCCTCCTCCACGTGAGCTTGGCGAAGCCCTGCCGGAGAACTGCCACTCCATCACCACCACGCCATCGTGCTGCTGCTGGAGCCATCTTCCTCAACTTCTCCCTCCTCCTTGCTGGATCAAGGTGTAGGAGATGTCACCGGGCTGCACGTGTGTTGAACGCGGAGGTACCCTTGTTCGGCGCTTAGATCGGAATCCACCGCGATCTGAATCGCTCCGAGTACGACTCCTTCATCCGCGTTCTTGCAACGCTTCTGTCTCGCGATCTTCAAGGGTATGAAGATGCACTCCCCTCTCTCTCGTTGCTAGTTACTCAATAGATTGATCGTGGTGACGCGTAGAATTTTTTTAATTTCTGCAATGATCCCCAACAATATATACTCATATACCCTGAAAACATCCAGGAGCACCACGAAACCCTATTTCCACCGCCGCAACCTTCTATACCCGTGAGATCCCATCTTGGGCCTTCTCCGGTGCTCCGCCGGAGGGGGAATCGATCACGGAGGGCTTCTACATCAATACCATAGCCTCTCCGATGAAGTGTGAGTAGTTTACCACAGACCTTCGGATCCATAGTTATTAGCTAGATGGCTTCTTCTCTCTCTTTGGATCTCAATACAAAGTTCTCCTCGATCTTCTTGGAGATCTATTCTATGTAATTCTTTTTGGGGTGTGTTTGTCGAGATCCGATGAATTGTGCGCTTATGATCAAGATTATCTATGAACAATATTTGAATCTCCTCTTAATTCTTTTATGTATGATTTGTTATATTTGCAAGTCTCTTTGAATTATCAGTTTGGTTTGGCCTACTAGATTTATCTTTCTTGCAATGGTAGAAGTGCTTAGCTTTGGGTTCAATCTTCCGGTGTCCTTTCCCAGTGACAGCAGGGACAACAGGGCACATATTGTATTGTTTCCATCAAGGATAAAAAGATGGGGTTTATATCATATTGCTTGAGTTTATCCCTCTACATCATGCCATCTTGCCTAATGCGTTACTCTGTTCTTATGAACTTAATACTCTAGATGCACGCTGGATAGTGGTCGATGTGTCGAGTAATAGTGGTAGATGCAGAATCGTTTTGATCTACTTGTCGCGGATGTGATGCCTATATACATGATCATGCCTAGATATTCTCATAACTATGCACTTTTCTATCAATTTCTCGATAGTAATTTGTTCATCCACCGTAATACTTATGCTATCTTGAGAGAAGCCAGTAGTGAAACCTATGGCCCCCGGGTCTATTTTCCATGATATAAGTTTCTGATCTACTTTATTTTGCAATCTTTACTTTCCAATCTATATCATAAAAATACCAAAATATTTATCTTATTATCTCTATCAGATCTCACTTTTGCAAGTGGCCGTGAAGGGATTGACAACCCCTTTATCGCGTTGGTTGCAAGGTTCTTATTTGTTTGTGCAGGTACGAGGGATTTGCGTGTAGCCTCCTACTGGATTGATACCTTGGTTCTCAAAAACCGAGGGAAATACTTACGCTACTTTGCTGCATCACCCTTTCCTCTTCAAGGCAAAACCAACGCATGCTCAAGAGGTAGCAATGGCCACGGTGGCCGACGATGGGGTGGCGGCCATGACGGCCACCTCCCGCCTTCGGGCCGCGGCAGCGGAGCGGGCGATGGCCCTGGCTTTCGACGATGGTGTGGTAGCAACAGCGGCCGGCAATAGCTGCCGACGGGCAGAGGCGATAGAGCATGTGGTGGGTGTTCCCCGCATACCCAACAGGGACGCCACACGCACTACACTACGCCGGGACTGCGCCGCCGCCACGGTGTAGCCTCCAAGCTGAGCTGTTGTCTGATGACGGCGGAGTTGCTGAGTGACCACGACAGACCCGTGCCATTGGCGATTGCAGGAGAAGTAGACGAGATAAGCTACTTGGAGGGAGAGGAAAATGCAACGCAGACTTGCCGGCCGTGAGGGTTTATATAGCAGGCCGGTAAGCATTGGGATTTTGGTGGATTTCACCGAGTCGGGCGGGAAGCTTGCGCGGGAACCTGCGAGGTTGCGCAGGGCGGTCTCACCGACGATTCATTGGCGCCACCGTTTGGCCAAAAGAACGCCCCCACGTGCTGCGCAAGCTTGTGCTGTAAGCCTACAACGACAGCGGTGTGACAAGATGTGCTAGAGGAGGACGAAAGGCCACGTACACATATGGTTAATTTAAAAAATGTTTGCAATTTAATTACCTACTTTACCCCCATCCTGGTTTATAAGTAGGATTTAACAAATAAAATACGAATGCATGTCGCCAAATATTATATAGTTGGATTCGTATTTGAACATAATTTCAAATTATATAATTTTTATAACATGCATTAACATTTTGTTGGTTAAATTTGAGAGAAAAGTATGGCACAGAATATAAAGGGGACTATAGACCAAGACAGAGGTAGTAACACACGGCCGCTCTCTATGCAGTGATGCAAGTGTCGGCCGGCTTGTAGGCGATGATTTCCTGTGTGTTCAACTGCTCTATGCGTGTGGTTGCTTGCGGCTGAGGCGTCTGTAGCGCACTCTGCTCTAGTGTCTCTCCAGGTGCTCTTCCCTCACCCCTTCACGCGCGTTGTCAGTGTTTGGGGCCGGCGCACGATCACGCACATTCATGTGCATGCAGTTGACCGGGCGCGGCGCAACAATGCAGTTACCCGCTTCAAAAACTGCCTTGCGGACACGCCGAGAATCCAGGCCGCCCAACCCCCATTTATTGCTGCGGCCATTTACCTTCATCTCTCGCGTCACATGACACAATAAGCACACCCACGACGACACATACAGAGAGGACATCCAGTGGTTCCAATGGTGATCCTCGTGGCTACAATGGCGCTCCCAGCGGCCGACGACGACAGTAGCAGGCAATTCACCACGCATCATGTAGTGGACACCCACGTGAGCGGGAAGGCCCTCTCAGTGGTGTATATGAATGATCTGGTGTTGGTGGAGAGCTCCATCGAAACTATGGAGCAGTTCCTTGCCGAGGACAAGTACCAAGTGGTCGGCTTCGACCTCGAGTACACCATCGGTCATGTCGGGCACGATCGGAAGATTGTCGTTGCCCACCTGTGTGTGCGACATGAAGTCCTCGTCTATTGATGACCCACAAGTGTAGGGGATCTATCATAGTCCTTTCGATAAGTAAGAGTGTCGAACCCAACGAGGAGCAGAAGGAAATGACAAGCGGTTTTCAGTAAGGTATTCTTTGCAAGCACTGAAATTATCCGTAACAGATAGTTTTGTGATAAGGTAATTCGTAATGGGTAACAAGTAACTAAAGTAAATAAGGTGCAGCAAGGTGGCCCAATCCTTTTTGTAGCAAAGGACAAGCCTGGACAAATTCTTATATGAAGGAAAACGCTCCCGAGGACACATGGGAATTATCGTCAAGCTAGTTTTCATCACGCTCATATGATTCGCGTTCGTTACTTTGATAATTTGGTATGTGGGTGGACCGGTGTGTGGGTATTGTCCTTTCTTGGACAAGCATCCCACTTATTATTAACCCCTATTGCAAGCATCCGCAACTACAAAATAAGTATTAAAGTAAACCTAACCATAGCATGAAACATATGGATCCAAATCAGCCCCTTATGAAGCAACTCATAAACTAGGGTTTAAGCTTCTGTCACTCTAGCAACCCATCATCTACTTATTACTTCCCAATGCCTTCCTATAGGCCCAAAAAATGGTGAAGTGTCTTGTAGTCGACGTTCACATAACACCACTAGAGGAGAGACAACATACATCTCATCAAAATATCAAACGAATACCAAATTCACATGACTACTTATAGCAAGACTTCTCCCACGTCCTCAGGAACAAACGTAACTACTCACAAATCATATTCATGTTCATAATCAGAGGGGTATTAATATGCATAAAGGATCTGAACATATGATCTTCCACCGAATAAACCAACTAGCATCAACTACAAGGAGTAATCAACACTACTAGCAACCCACAGGTACCAATCTGAGGTTTTGGGACAAAGATTGGATACAAGAGATGAACTAGGGTTTGAGAGGAGATGGTGCTAGTGAAAATGTTAATGGAGATTGACCCCCTCCTGATGAGAGGATCGATGGTGATGACTTCCCCCTCCTGGAGGGATGTTTCCCTGGTAGAACAGCTCCACCGAGCCCTAGATTGGTTCCGCCAAGGTTCCGCCTCGTGGCGGCGGTGTTTCGTCCCGAGAGCTTGCTTATGATTTTTTCCAGGGTAAAAGACTTCATATAGCAGAAGATGGGCACCGGGGGCCTGGCAGGTGGCCCATGAGGCAGGGGGCACCCAGGGGTAGGGCGCGCCCCCACCCTCATGGACGGTGGGTGGCCCCCCTCTAGTACTTTCTTCGCTCAGTATTTTTTATTAATTCCAAAAATAACTTCAATGGAGTTTCAGGACTTTTGGAGCTGTGCAGAATAGGTCTCTAATATTTGATCCTTTTCCAGCTGCCGGCATTCTCCCTCTTCATGTAAACCTTGTAAAATAAGAGAGTATAGGCATAAGTATTGTGACATAACATGTAATAACAGCCCATAATGCAATAAATATCAATATAAAAGCATGATGCAAAATGGATGTATCATCTACCACTACCACCTAGCCCCAAAAGCCTTGCGTGTGTTTCTCCAGGTTTATCAACAGCTCCAACTACAGTTTCGCTATGGTGGACACCACCAATGATCTACAAGCGCTCAAGGTTTCGAGGTTGAAATGCCGGAATCTTGTCAACATTCAGGACCACTACAAGGTCTGGGGCAGAGACAGCAACAAACTGAACTCCCTGGTTGACCTCACCTTGGCCATCATCGACCCCTACTACATGAAGATGAAGGATGAGAGCAAGAAGGACAAGAACGCCTGGCACAATGTTTGGCATGGGAGACTAGATGAACAACACATCAAGTACACGGCCAAGGACGCATACACAAGCTACAAGATGTACAGGCGGATCATTGACATGAGGAAGTGTCTTCTTCCTGCCCCAGACGAGGAATCAAGCCATAGAGCAGTGACGGGAGCGTCATAAGAAGTAGATGGCTAGACGATCGTTTCTCCTACTTTAGAATGCATGCAATTGTTTATTGATGTGTGTGCCAATGATTTGTATTGTCACTTATGTAATTGGATGTTTATTTCAGTTATATATGTACATGTTATTCTTCTGTAGACTAAGCAAATCACACAGCTTATTAGCAGCAATCATCTATGTTATTATTGGTCTTCGCACACATTTCTAATTACAATCCCATTTGCCGCGTATCACAGAGATCTTGTTCAGTTGAACCATTTCCATTGTGTTGCCTAATCACAAACAATTCATCTTAGTGAACTGTATGTCGTATATCGCACACACCCTCATCTGGCTGCCCGTTTCTGTTGGTCTGCATCATCGCAAGTTGTTCTTCTAGATTAACTGTTTGCCACTCATCCAATGGAGGGAAGCTTCTACATTCGCGGGGGGCGTGGCATTGACCATTGGGCGGCTACAATCGGTCATCCGGGTGCGCAATAAGGATGCAAAGAGGGATCCTACAGTAGCAAGGACCAGCTTCCCTACTGATAGCTCATCTAACAGAACTCCAAAGTTAACTGTGCTCAGGCCAGAGTAGTAATGAGATGGGTGACTGATATGTCTCCAACGTATCTATACTTTTTTATTGTTCCATGCTATTATATTATCTGTTTTGGATGTTTAATGGGCTTTAATATGCTCTTTTATATTATTTTTGGGACTAACCTATTAACCGAGGGCCCAGTGCCAGTTTCGATTTTTTTGCATATATTAGAGTTTTGCAGAAAAGGAATACCAAACGGAGTCCAAACGGAATGAAACCTTCGCGATGATCTTTCTTGGACCGAAAGCAAACCAGAAGACTTGGAGATGAAGTCGGAGATGTAACGAGGAGGCCACAAGGCAGGAGGGTGCGCCCAGGGGGGTAGGCGTGTCCCCCACCCTCGTGGGCCCCTCATATCTCCACCGACCTAGTTCTTTCGCATATATATACTCTTATACCCTAAAAACATCAGAGGGAGCCACGAAACCACTTTTCCACCGCCGCAACCATCTGTACCCATGAGATCCCATCTTGGGGCCTTTTCCAGCGATCTGCCGAAGGGGGAATCGGTCACGGAGGGCTTCTACATCAACACCATTACCTCTCCGATGAAGCGTGAGTAGTTTACCACAGACCTCCGGGTCCATAGTTATTTGCTAGATGGCTTCTTCTCTCTCTTTGATTCTCAATACAAAGTTCTCCTCGATGTTCTTGGAGATCTATTCGATGTAATATTCTTTTGCGGTGTGTTTGCCGAGATCCGATGAATTGTGGATTTATGATCAAGATTATCTATGAATATTATTTGGTTCTTCTCTGAATTCTTATATGTATGATTTGATATCTTTGCAAGTCTCTTCGAATTATCTATTTAGTTTGGCCTACTAGATTGATCTTTCTTGCCATGGGAGAAGTGCTTAGCTTTGGGTTAAATCTTGCGGTGTCCTTTCCCAGTGACGGTATGGGCAGCAAGGCACGTATTGTATTGTTGCCATCAAGGATATAAAGATGGGGTTTATATCATATTGCTTGAGTTTATCCCTCTACATCATGTCATCTTGCTTAATGCGTTACTTTGTTCTTTATGAACTTAATACTCTAGATGCATGCTGGATGGCGGTCGATGTGTGGAGTAATAGTAGTAGATGCCGGCAAGAGTCGGTCTACTTGACATGGACGTGATGCCTATGTTCATGATCATTGCCTTAGATGTTGTCATAATTATGCGCTTTTCTATCAATTGCTCGGCAGTAATTTGTTCACCCACCGTAATACATGTTATCTCGAAAGAAGCCACTAGTACAACCTATGGCCCCCGGGTCTCTTTTCCATTATATTGCATATCTTTTCCATATTATTGAATCTCGTTTACATCTTGCTAGTTTCCTATCTACTATTTTGCAATCTTTACTTTCCAATCTATATAACAAAAATACCAAAAAAGTATTACTTTAATATCTCTATCAGATCTCACTTTTGCGAGTGACCGTGAAGGGATTGACAACCCCTTTATCGCGTTGGTTGCAAGTTCTTGATTGTTTGTGCAGGTATTTGGTGACTTGTGCGTCGTCTCCTACTGGATTGATACCTTGGTTCTCAAAAATGAGGGTAATACTTACGCTACTTTGCTGCATCACCCTTTCCTCTTCAAGGGAAAACCAACGCAAGATCAAGAGGTAGCAAGAAGGTTTTCTGGCCCCGTCGCCGGGTAGATCTACATATTTAGAGAGCAATTTTTATTGCATATAACAATGACAACTTATTTGAAGGATCTTACTCAGTCCATAGGTAGATATGGTGGACTCTCATGGCAAAACTGGGTTTAAGGATATTTGGAAGCACAAGTAGTATCTCTACTTGGTGCAAAGAATTTGGCTAGCATGAGGTGGAAAGGCAAGCTCAACATGTTGGATGATCCATGACAATATATTTTATTTCAGATATAAGAAAACATAACCCATTATGTTGACAACATCCACTCTTTAGCATGTCATATTTTAATGAGTGCTCACAATCATAAAAGATGTCCAAGATAGTATATTTATATGTGAAAACCTCTCTTTCTTTATTACTTCCTATTAATTGCAACGATGACCAAAAGTATGTTTGTCAACTCTCAACAACTTTTATTCATCATCCTCTTTATATGTGAAGTCATTACTCTCCATAAGATCAATATGATCTCTTTATTTCTTTTTATTCTTTATTTTTCTTTTATTCCCTCAAGATCATAACAACATTGCAAAGCCCTTGACTCAAGACTAATCTTTATTATATATCTCACGGACTCGATTACATAGAGGAATCAAAGCAAAACTAAAAACTAGATCATTCTAAAACTTTATTCTACTAGATCAAGCTATTACCAACAGGATCAAACTAAGAAAAACGATAAAGATAGGAGTGTGGTGGTGATACGATTCCGGGGCACCTCCCCCAAGCTTGGCAGTTGCCAAGGGGAGTGCCCATACCCATGTATTTAGTTCTCCTTTGCTGATGGAGAAGATGGCGGTGAAGATGGATAGTCACACATCGAGCATAGGAGATCCTCCAATTTGCGGATAATGCCCTTGAGTTTGGTGATATGCTCCTTCAACAAAATATTTTCACGTGTGAGATACTTGTTTTGTATGCGAGCTAATTCAATCATCTTGAAAGCTTCAATCTCAGTTGGGGTAAGAAGATTATGATGAAGTTGAAGGATGTCTTCTTCTTCTGCTACCAGCGCTTGATCCTCCATGGCCTTCTTGATCCTATCATCCCTGTTGATCTCTCTGGGTTCTTCTCTCTTCAGCTCTATCTTCATAAGCCAAGCATGTTGCCCTCATTGTTGGAGGAGGGGGATGACATGATGCCTGGCCTTGACAACTTTGGCAGAAAACAGCTCGAAACAAAAACAGAGGATATTTGCGTGATACAGTGGTCAAAACCTTGGGAGATTATATGATGAATTTTTTCCGACCAAAGGAAGTATTGTGCAAGAAAAAAGAGTCCAGAGAGCACACAAGGTGCCCACGAGGCAGGGGGCACGCTCAGGGGGGTAGCGCGCGCCCTCCACCCTCGTGGATGCCTCGTGTCCTTCCCGTACTACTTCTTATTTTCCTATTTTCTTAAATATTCCAAAACAGAGAAAAATTGCTATTAGAACTGTTTTGGAGTCGGTTTACTTACCGTACCACATACCTATTCCTTTTTGGAGTCTGGAACATCCTGGAAAGTGTCCCTTATGTATTCCTCCATGGTCACGATTTCAATAACAGTAGTTTCAACATTTATTGGGTTACCTGAGATGTAATGTTTGATTCTTTGGCCGTTCACCACCTTCGGATTTGTGCCTTTGAAGTTGTTGATTTTTATGGCACCGAAATGATAGACCTCTTCGATAACGTAAGTCCCTTCCCATTTAGAGAGAAGTTTTCCTGAAAAAATCTTAAACGAGATTTGAATAGCAACACATAATCACCTACATTAAACTCAAGCTTTTGTATCCTTTTGTCATGCCATATTTAACTTTTTCTTTAAACAGTTTGGCATTCTCGTAGGCTTGAGTTCTCCATTCATCAAGTGAGCTAATGTCAAATAACCTCTTCTCACTGGCAAGTTTGAAATCATAATTGAGCTCTTTAATGGATCAATATGCCTTATGTTCTAGTTCGAGAGGTAAGTGACATGCTTTTTCATAAACCATTTTATATGGAGACATACCCAGAGGATTTTTATATGCAGCTCTATAAGCCCATAATGCATCATCAAGTTTCTTGGACCAATTATTTCTAGATCTATTAACAGCCTTTCACAAAATCAATTTAAGCTCTCTGTTACTCAGTTCTACTTGGCCACTAGACTGTGGGTGATATGGAGATGCAATTCTATGATTAACATCATACTTAGCAAGCATTTTACAAAAAGCACCATGAATAAAATGTGAACCACCATCAGTCATTAGGTATCTAGGGACTCCAAACCTCGGAAAAATAACTTCTTTAAGCATCTTAATAGAGGTGTTATGATCAGCACTACTAGTTGGAATAGCTTCTACCCACTTAGTAACGTAATTAATAGCAACTAAAATATGTGTATACCCATTAGAGGAAGGAAATGGTCCCATATAATCAAAGGCCCAAACATCAATGGTTCAATAACAAGTGAATAATTCATAGGCATTTCTTGATGTCTATTAATATTACCAATTCTTTGACATTCATCGCAAGACAAGACAAACTTACGGGCACCCTTGAAGAGAGTAGGCCAATAAAAACCGGATTGCAATACCTTATGCGCAGTTCTATCTCTAGCATGGTGTCCTCCATAAGCCTCAAAGTGACACTTGCATAGGATGTGTTCCTGTTCATGCTCAGGTACACAATGTCTAATAACACCATATACTCCTTCTTTATAAAGGTGTGGGTCATCCCAGAAGTAATGTCTTAAATCGTAGAAAAACTTTTTCTTTTGCTGGTATGTGAAACTAGGTGGTATAAATTTAGAAACAATGTAATTAGCATAATCAGCATACCATGGAGCAGTACAAGAAGCATTTATGACAGCTAATTGTTCATTAGGGAAGCTATGATCAATAGGTAGTGGGCCATCAAGAACATTCTCTAACCTAGACAAGTTGTCTGCAACGGGGTTCTCAACTCCCTTTCTATCAATAATATGCAAATCAAATTCTTGTAGTAAGAGAACCCATCTAATAAGTCTAGGTTTAGCATCTTTCTTTTCCATAAGATATTTAATAGCAGCCTGATCAGTGTGAATAGTTACTTTAGAGTCAACGATATAAGGTCTAAACTTATCACAAGCAAATACAACTGCTAAAAATTCTTTTTCAGTAGTAGCATAATTTCTCTGGCCACTGTCTAGAGTTTTACTAGCATATTGAATAACATTTAGTTTCTTATCAACTCTTTGTCCTAGGACAACACCTACGGCATAATCACTAGCATCGCACATAATTTCAAAGGGTAAATTCCAATCAGGTGGCTGAACAATAGGTGCAGAAATCAAAGCTTTCTTAAGTATTTCAAATGCTTCTACACAATCATCATCGAAGACAAAAGGACTATCTTTTTGTAAGATATTAGTTAGAGTCCCGGAGATTTTAGAGAAGTCCTTAGTGAACCTCCTATAAAAACCGGCATGAACAAGGAAACTTCTTATACCTTTAATGTCCTTCGGACACGGCATCTTTTCAATATCATCAACTTTAGCTTTATCAACTTCAATACCTCTTTCAGAAATTTTATGCCCCAAGACAATGCCTTCATCAACCATAAAAGTGGCATTTTTCCCAATTGAAGACAAGTTTCTTCACATCTCTATAAAACTCGATCAAGGTTGCTCAAGCAATCATCAAAAGAAGATCCATAAACAGAGAAATCATCCATGAAAACCTCAACAATCTTTTCACAGAAGTCAGAGAATATAGCCATCATGCATCTTTGAAAGGTAGCAGGTGCATTACATAAACCAAAAGGCATACGTCTATAAGAAAAAGTACCGAAGGGGCAAGTAAAAGTGGTCTTTTCTTGATCCTCTTTTGACACAGGTATTTGAGAGAAACCAGAGTAACCATCTAGAAAGCAAAAATGTGTATGTTTGGATAATCTTTCTAGCATTTGATCAATAAAAGGCAAAGGGCAATGATCCTTTTTAGTACTTTTATTTAATTTGCGGAAATCAATTACCATCCTATAACCTGTAACAATTCTTTGCGGAATAAATTCATCTTTATCATTAGGAACGACGGTAATACCTCCCTTCTTAGGGACACAATGGACAGGACTTACCCACTGACTATCAGCAATGGGATAAATTATACCTGCCTCCAGGAGCTTTAGTTTTTCTTTTCTTACCACTTCTTTCATCTTAGGATTTAATCGTCGTTTGTGAACAACAACTGGTTTGGCGTCTTTCTCCAATTTTATTTTGTGTTGGCATAGAGTGGGACTAATGCCCTTAAGATCATCAAGAGTATATCCAATAGCAGCACGGTGCTTCTTCAGAGTTTTCAATAATTTCTCCTCTTCCTTCTCTGAAAGGTTAGCACTAATAATAACAGAATATATCTTCTTTTCATCAAGATAAGCATATTTAAGAGTATCAGGTAGTGGTTTAAGCTCAA
Organism: Triticum aestivum; assembly: GCF_018294505.1. Lineage (NCBI taxonomy): Eukaryota > Viridiplantae > Streptophyta > Magnoliopsida > Poales > Poaceae > Triticum > Triticum aestivum. Next base: position 109,494,276 of record NC_057804.1, on the reverse strand, counting down.
ACACGGGATCACCCTTGGTTGGTGGAGGATCCCCTAGAATTTCAATAGGCAAGTTGTGTTTCAAATCAGGTCCCTGTTTAAAGAATACTTCATCTATTTCCCTTCTTTCATTCAGAAACATATCATTTTCATGGTCTAGCAAATATTGTTCTAAAGGATCATTAGGAGGCACGACAATAGAAGCAAGACCAATAATTTCATCCTTACTAGGCAATTCTTTATCATGGTGTTTTCTACGAAATTTAGCAAAATTAAAGTCATGAGACATATCCCCTAAACCAATCGTAACAGTATCCTTTTCGCAATCTATCTTAGCATTAACAGTATTCAAAAAGGGTCTACCAAATATAATGGGACAAAAGTCATCTTGTGGGGAACCAAGAACAAGAAAATCAGCAGGATATTTAACTTTCCCACCCAAGACTTCAACATCTCTAACAATCCCAACTGGTTAAATAGTATCTCTATTGGCAAGCTTAATTGTAACATCGATTTCTTCTATCTCAGCAGTTGCAATATCATGCAGAATTTCTTTGTATAAGGAATGAGGTATTGCACTAGCACTAGAACCCATATCACATAAACCATGATAACAATGATCTCCTATTTTAACAGAAATAACAGGCATGCCTACAACAGGTCTATGTTTATTTTTAGTATCGGGTCTAGCAATTCTACCAGCTTCATCACAGAAGTAAATAACATGCCCATCAATATTATCAGCCAAGAGATCTTTAACCATAGCAATACTAGGTTCAACTTTAATTTTCTCAGGTGGTGTAGGTGTTTTAGTATTAGTCTTACGAACCACAGTTGAAGCTTTAGCATGATCTTTTATCCTAACAGGGAAAGGTGGTTTCTCAATATAGGTAGTAGGAACAATAGGATCATTATAAGTGATAGTCTTTTCTTCAACTTTAATAGGTGCAACTACTTTTACTTCAATGGGAGGATTATATTTAAACCACTTCTCCTTAGGGAGGTCAACATGAGTAGCAAATGATTCACATAAATAAGCTACTATCTCAGAGTCAAGTCCATATTTAGTGCTAAATTCACGGAAAACATTGATATCCATAAAAGATTTCACACAATCAAACTTAGGTGTCATACCTGACTTCTTACCTTCGCTGAGATCCAATCTTCAGAGTTGCATCTAATTATTTCCAATAAATCCCATCTGAATTCAATAGTCTTCATCATAAAAGAACGAGTACAAGAAGTATCGAGCATGGAGCGATTGAGAGAAAGCCGAGCATAAAGTTTTGAATAATAATTTCTCTTGAGAGCTCATGATTGGGGCATGAATATAATATTGACTTAAGCCTCCCCCAAGCTTGAGCGATGCTTTCTCCTTCGCGAGGCCAAAAATTATATATATAATTATGATCACGATGAACAAGATGCATAGGATAAAACTTCTAATGAAATTCCAATTTCAATCGGTTGTAGTTCCATGATCCCATATCATCACATAGCCTAAACCATGTCAATGTCTTTCCCTTCAAAGATAAAGGGAAGACCTTCATCTTGATAACATCCTCGGGGAAACCAGCAAGCGTAAATAATCCACAAACTTCATCCACATAGATTAGGTGCAAATCGGGATGCAATGTTCCACCTCCTGTAAAAGGATTAGCTAGCAGTTTCTCTACCATACCCGAAGGAATTTCAAAGTAAACATTTTCAGTAGGTTCAGTAGGTTGAGGAGCAACTCTTTGCTCTACTGGTTGGGGCGAAGATACCCCGAACAAGCCCATCAAAGGATTATGTTCCATTGTAACAAGTGACAGTAAATTTCAGCAAACTATATAAATTTTTCCTTACCAAGTTCCACTTAACAAAGGTGCTTCACTCCCCGGCAACGGCGCCGGAAAAGAGTCTTGATGACCAACAAGTGTAGGGGATCTATCATAGTCCTTTAGATAAGTAAGAGTGTCAAACCCAACGAGGAGCAGAAGGAAATGACAAGCGGTTTCCAGTAAGGTCTTCTCTACAAGCACTAAAATTATCGGTAACAGATAGTTTTTTGATAAGGTAATTCGTAAGGGGTAACAAGTAACTAAAGTAAATAAGGTGCAGCAAGGTGGCCCAATCCTTTTTGTAGCAAAGGGCAAGCCTGGACAAATTCTTATATGAAGGAAAATGCTCCCGAGGACACATGGGAATTATCGTCAAGCTAGTTTTCATCACGCTCATATGATTCGCGTTCGTTACTTTGATAATTTGGTATGTGGGTGGACCGGTGCTTGGGTACTGCCCTTTCTTGGACAAGCATCCCACTTATGATTAACCCCTATTGCAAGCGTCTGCAACTACAAAAGAAGTATTAAGGTAAACCTAACCATAGCATGAAACATATGGATCCAAATCAGCCCCTTACGAAGCAACTCATAAACTAGGGTTTAAGCTTCTTTCACTCTAGCAACCCATCATCTACTTATTACTACCCAATGCCTTCCTCTAGGCCCAAAAAATGGTGAAGTGTCATGTAGTCGATGTTCACATAACACCACTAGATGAGAGATAACATACATCTCATCAAAATATCGAACGAATACCAAATTCACATGACTACTTATAGCAAGACTTCTCCCATGTCCTCAGGAACAAACGTAACTACTCACAAATCATATTCATGTTCATAATCAGAGGGGTATTAATATGCATAAAGGATCTGAACATATGATCTTCCACCGAATAAACCAACTAGCATCAACTACAAGGAGTAATGAACACTACTAGCAACCCACAGGTACCAATATGAGGTTTTGGGACAAAGATTGGATACAAGATATGAACTAGGGTTTCAGAGGAGATGGTGCTGGTGAAGATGTTGATGGAGATTGACCCTCTCCCGATGAGAGGATCGATGGTGATGACGATGGTGATTATTTCTCCCTCCCAAAGGGATGTTTCCCCGGCAAAACAGCTCCGCCGGAGCCCTAGATTGGTTCCGCCTTGTGGCGGTGGTGTTTCGTCCCGAGAGCTTGCTTATGATTTTTTTTCCTGGGTAAAAGACTTCATATAGAAGAATATGGGCATCGGAGGCCTGCCAGGTGGCCCACGAGGCAGGGGGCCCGCCCAGGGGGGTAGGGCGCACCCCCCACCCTCATGGACGGTGGGTGGCCCCCCTCTGGTATTTTCTTTGCTTAGTATTTTTTATTAATTCCAAAAATAACTTCCGTGGAGTTTCAGGACTTTTGGAGCTGTGCAGAATAGGTCTCTAGTATTTGCTCCTTTTCCAGCCCAGAATTCCAGCTGCCGGCATTCTCCCTCTTCATGTAAACCTTGTAAAATAAGAGAGAATAGGCATAAGTATTGTGACATGACGTGTAATAACAGCCCATAATGCAATAAATATCAATATGAAAGCATGATGCAAAATGGACGTATCATCTACCACTACCACCTAGCCACAAGGCCTTGCGAGCGTTTCTCCAGGTTTATCAACAACTCCAACTACAGTTTCGCTAAGGTGGACACCACCAACGATCTAAAAGTGCTCAAGGTTTCGGGCTTGAAATGTCGGAATCTTGTCAACATCCAGGACCACTACAAGGTCTGGGGCAGCGACAACCACAAACTGAACTCCCTAGTTGACCTCACCTTGGCCATCATCGACCCCTACTACATGAAGATGAAGGATGAGAGCAAGAAGGACAAGAATGCCTGGCACAGTGTTTGGCATGGGAGACTAGATGAACAACATGTCAAGTACACGGCCAAGGACTCGTACAAAAGCTACGAGATGTACAGGCGGATCGTTGACATGAGGAAGTGTCTTCTTCCTGCCCCAGACGAGGAATTGAGCCACAGAGCAGTGGCGGGAGCGTCATAACAAGTAGATGACTAGACGATCGTTTCTCCTACTTTAGAATGCATGCAATTGTTTATTGATGTGTGTGCCAAAGATCTGTATAGTCACTTATGTAATTGGATGTTTATTTCAGTTATATATATATATATATACATGTTATTCTTCTGTAGACTGAGCAAATCACACGGCTTATTAGCAGCAATCGTCTGTGTTATTGTTGGTCTTCGCACACATTTCTAATTACAATCCCGTTTGCCGCGTATCACACACATCTTGTTCAGTTGAACCGTTTCCATGGTGTTGCCTAATCACAAACAGTTCATCCTAGTGAACTATATGCCGTATATCGCACACACCCTAATCTGGCTGGCCATTTCTGTTGGTCTGCATCATCGCAAACCGTTCTTCTAGATTAACTATTTGCCACTCATCCAATGGAGGGAAGCTTCTACATTCGCGGGGGATGTGACATTGACCATTGGGCGGCTACAATCGGTCATCCGAGTGCGCAATAAAGGATGCAAAGAGGGATCCTACAGTAGCAAGGACCAGCTTCCCTACCGATAGCTCATCTAACAGAACTCCAAAGTTAACTGTGCTGAGGCTAGAGTAGTAATGAGATGGGTGACTGATACGTCTCCAACGTATCTATAATTTTTGATTGGTCCATGCTATTATATTATCTGTTTTGGATGTTTAATGGGCTTTAATATGCTCTTTTATATCATTTTTGGGACTAACCTAGTAACCGAGGGCCCAATGCCAGTTTCTGTTTTTTTGCCTATTTTAGAGTTTTGCAGAAAAGAAATACCAAACGGATTCCAAACGGAATGAAACCTTTGCGATGATCTTTCTTAGACCGAAAGCAAACCAAAAGACTTGGAGATGAAGTCGGAGACGTAACGAGGAGGCCACGAGGTAGGAGGGTGCGCCTAGGGGGTAGGCGCGTCCCCCACCCTCGTGGGCCCCCCGTAGCTCCACCGACCTAGTTCTTTCGCCTATATATACTCTTATAGCGTAAAAACATCAGGGGGAGCCACGAAACCACTTTTCCACCGCCGCAACCTTCTGTACCCATGAGATCCCATCTTGGGGCCTTTTCCGGTGATCTGCCGGAGGGGGAATCGGTCACGGAGGGCTTCTACATCAACACCATTACCTCTCCGATGAAGCGTGAGTAGTTTACCGCAAACCTTCGGGTCCATAGTTATTAGCTAGATGGCTTCTTCTCTCTCTTTGATTCTCAATACAAAGTTCTCCTTGATGTTCTTGGAGATCTATTTGATGTAATATTCTTTTGCGGTGTGTTTGCCGAGATTCGATGAATTGTGGATTTATGATCAAGATTATCTATGAATATTATTTAGTTCTTCTCTGAATTCTTATATGCATGATTTGATATCTTTGCAAGTCTCTTTGAATTATCTGTTTAGTTTGTCCTACTAGATTGATCTTTCTTGCCATGGGAGAAGTGCTTAGCTTTGGGTTCAATCTCGCGGTGTCCTTTCCCGGTGACAGTAGGGGCAGCAAGGCACGTATTGTATTGTTGCCATCGAGGATAAAAATATGGGGTTTATATCATATTGACATAGTTTATCCCTCTACATCATGTCATCTTGCTTAATGCATTACTCTGTTCTTTATGAACTTAATAATCTAGATGCATGCTGGATGGCGGTTGATGTGTTGAGTAATAGTAGTAGATGCCGGCAAGAGTCAGTCTACTTGACATCGACATGATGCCTATGTTCATGATCATTGCCTTAGATGTCATCATAATTATGCGTTTTTCTATCAATTGCTCGGCAGTAATTTGTTCACCCACCGTAATACATGTTATCTCGAGAGAAGCCACTAGTGCAACCTATGGCCCTAGGGTCTCTTTTCCATTATATTGCATCTCTTTTCCATCTTATTGAATCTCGTTTACATCTTGCTAGTTTCCTATCTACTATTTTGCAATCTTTACTTTCCAATCTATATAACAAAAATACCAAAAAAATATTACTTTACTATCTCTATCAGATCTCACTTTTGTGAGTGACCGTGAAGGGATTGACAACCCCTTAATCGTATTGGTTGCAAGTTCTTGATAGTTTGTGTAGGTATTCGGTGACTTGTGCGTTGTCTCCTACTGGATTGATACCTTGGTTCTCAAAACTGACGGAAATACTTATGCTACTTTGTTGCATCACCCTTTCCTCTTCGTGGGAAAACCAATGCAAGCTCAAGAGGTAGCAAGAAGGATTTCTGGCACCATCGCCGGGGAGATCTACGTCAAGTCAAGCCATACCAAGTACCCATCATAAACTCTTCTCCCTTGCATTACATTATTCGCCATTCGCCTCTCGTTTTCCTCTCCCCCACTTCTAATACAATTTTCCAAAACCTTTGCCTTTTCTTCGCCCTTCTTTCATTCGATATTATGTTTGCTTGTGTCTCCATGTGCCTTCTATGTGCTTGCATCTTTGCTTGCTAAAAATCTATTGATATGGATCCACTTAAAGTGTTTTACTTGGATCATCTTCGATCCTTATGCACTCGTGTTGAAACCCCAACTAGCCTAGTTGATGGGAAATCTTTAGATGAGCATGCTCATTTTGTGCATCACCATTTGTCTGAAAAAGGAAGACTCTGATGGGATCAAATAAACCGTTGTTGTGTTACTCTTGGAATCTTTGTGAAATTTATGATTTTACTTGTTGCTCTAAGAACCCTAAAAACACCTTCCCTACCTATGTGAGTTTAATGATAATGAAATCTTATCTTTTTATGCCAAGGGTGTTTATAGTTACTATGATATTGAACAAATTGAAGAATTTATTGCTTTTAAGGGTGCTTATGAAGCTGCTTCTTTAATTGAAAAGTATTATATTACTCTCTACGAATCTGAAAATTTTGACATACTTAAATATTGCTATGAAAACTATGCTCATAATGTCTATGTCAAAGAATTTATTGAGAGAATGACCGTTGCTTTGGAAGAAAATAATGATATGCATGAATCTATAGATAATTATGATTCTGATGATTTGATTGAAATATCCCTTGATGAACATGATGTTTGCTATTCTTGCGGCCATGATGGCAATATTTATGAATATGAATTTGCTATAGTCCCATATGTTAAACATGAGATCGTTGCTATTGCACCCATACTTGATAGTTCCTTCGATGAAAAGCATGATTGCAATGATGTTATTATAAATTCTCTTAATGTCAATTGTATTAATGATATGCAAAACCTCGAGCCTGGGGATGCTAGTTTTGCTATGACTACTATTTGTTGCAATGATCATGATTGGGGTGATTCTTCTTATGATCTTGAAAATTCATTTAAGCCCCATGATGAATATGAGATTGATAATACTGTTTGCAATATTATTGAAAGTGGGTTTGGAAGAATGTCCACTTTAGATCCCACATATTTGGAGAATGTTCAATCTTATGAAATTTTTGAGAAAAGTTGGTTTGGAGAGGTCATGACTTTAGTTAATGTTAATCCCACTATTTTGGAAGAGTGTCAACTTTGCATGCATGCGGATCATGTTGAGAATATTTTATGTGATAGCTATTTTGTTGAATTTTCTTATGATCCCACATGTAATTATTATGCGAGATGAAAATATGGTTGTAGAAATTTTCATGTTACTAAATTACCTCTCATTATGTTAAGATTGCTATTGTTTCTTTCCGCTTCCTTGCATATGCTAGTTTTTGCTTGCTATGATAAGTTGTTTGCCTATAAGATGCCTATGCATAGTAAGTATGTTAGACTTAGATGTGTATGTCACGTGTTTGATGATGCTCTCTTTGCGCTTCAATTCTTGTCTTTCATGTAAGCATCATTGAAATTATTAATGCCTAGCTAGGGGCATTAAACGATAGCGCTTGTTGGGAGGCAACTCAATTTTATTTTTGTTCTTTGCTTTTTGATCCAGTTTAATAATAAATAATTCATCTAGCCTCTGGTTATATGTGGTTTTATGTTTTAATTAGTGTTTGTGCCAAGTAGAACCTTTGGGAAGACTTGGGTGAAGTCTTTGCGATCTTGCTGTAAAAAACAGAAACTTTTGTGCTCACGAGAATAGCTGTCATTTTCTACAGAAGAGTGATTTTAGGTTGATTCTTTTTGAATAAGATTAATAGACAAATTCCTCACGTCCACCAATTTATTTCAGAATTTTTAGAGTTACATAAGTATTCAAAAGTTACAGATTGCTACAGACTGTTCTGTTTTTGACAGATTCTGTTTTTCGTGTGTTGTTTGCTTATTTTGATGAATCTATGAGTAGTATCGGGGGGTATGAACCATAGAGAAGTTGGAATATAGTAGGTTTAACACCAATATAAATAAATAATGAGTTCATTACAGTACCTTGAAGTGGTGTTTTATTTTCTTATACTAACGGAGCTCATGAGATTTTCTGTTGAAGTTTTGTGTTGTGAAGTTTTCAAGTTTTGGGTAAAGATTTGATGGATTTTGGAATAAGGAGTGACAATAGCCTAAGCTTGGGGATTCCCAAGGTACCTGTTGGGGATATACATAACAGGTAGGCCCACAAAGGGTCGAAATATCATGAAGCGTGGGGTCCACACAACATGTGGGTCCAGGTCAATTTCATACAGACACACTGTCCACTCGGACAAGTAGCATACTATCCACTCGACCAAGCAACATACCATCCACTCGGATGACAGTTCACCACTCGACCGTACGACTCACTCGGATATATGAAGACCAGCAGGCAGCAAAGCAGTCGGCATCTTTCTAATAGTGAAGGCTTAATAGTGGGCTGTCATTATAGCATTCATACCCCACTTTGTAACATAGGAGGTGAGGAGGTGGCGCACTCTATATAAGCCACCCCCCACCACTAGACTTGGGGGGTCCTTCTTCTTCCATCTCTCTCTCTTTCACCATTAGTCTCAGGACTACGGGGATCTGTTCCCCTTTCATTGTAATCTCCGGATACATTCTAAGATAAAACAAAGCCTCTCCGGAGCACGAGACGTAGGGTTGTTATCTCCACCGTGAGAGGCCCGAACTCGCTAAAACCACCGTGTCACCCATATGCATCTCGATAGATCATGCTCCTTTATCCTACCCCTCTTTTATTGTCGGAATCGTTACCACGACAGTTGGCGCCCACCTTGGGGCCTGGCGTCTATCGAGCCATGGTGCAAATGGTTTTTCCATCTATTTTCAGCAGTAGTTCAATGATGTGCTTGCTGGAATTCTGGCCACCGTGCCAGTAGTACAAACACAAGGATCAGGGAAGTATCCATTCCATCTAGTCTTTCTTTGAATTAATCATCTAACAATGGGTTGATCTTTTTCTCCCGTAGGATCAGACATCACGAAAGCATGATCAATCATTAAAGTAAAAAGGAGGAGAGACAATTCATCCTTATTCAGCGCCGCAAGGCTCCCCCGCCCATTCGCTTGCCCGACGACGGCTTCCATGCCGTGGAGGCGCCCGCCTCGCCGGCAGCGCAAGGCTCCTCTGCCCGATCGACTGCTCGTCGGCGGCCTCCACATCGCGGGGCTTCCCCAGCCGATCACCAGCTTGACGGCGGTGTCTGCACCATGCAGGCATAGGCTCGACCGGCGACGCGAGACTCCTCCCTTTCCGCTTTGCAGAGACACAAACCTGGCCGGCAGTGCGGAGCTCCTCCGCCCGGTCAACTGTCCGTCGACGGCCTCCATGCCACGGGGCTTCCCCAGCCGATCGCCTGCTCGACGACGGTGTCCGCACCGTGGAGGCGTAGGACCGACCAGGGACGGGAGACTCCTCCCTTTCCGCTCGGCAGAGAGATACGAACCTGCCCGGCAGCGCGGAGCTCCTCCGACCGGTCGCCTGCCCGCTGGCGACCTCCACGACGCGGGGCTCTCCTCCGGGCTGCCTCTGCATGCAGTGGGAAATAAATCCGTGGGAAAGGGAAACTCCCATTACATGCAGAATTATCTTTAATCCTTGCTTAATTAGCACTAATTAATGCCTCTTGCATGCAGGTTCCATCTACGGAATCTGGACGTGGGCAACTCGTTCCATGCGTTGGCTAGCCAAACAATTACACCTAATTAACAGGGATTTATTGCCCCGTTACTGACCGAGCGCTGCACCAAGTTGACCTCTCGTCCGCCGCCCAGCTCCAACAAGGTATCGCATCGCTGCGTCATCTGTATCGCACCTCCACAACGACGGCTGCGGTTCACTTGGACAGGCGGGAGCACTCGGATGTGACGTCCGCTCGAACAGGGCTCACTCGGCCGTGAGGCCGCGGGGTCCACTCAGCCGGTTCACCCTTTTACTCTGCCGGCCGATGTCCAGCCACCATAATGGACCGGTGACGCCTGAGGTGACGGCCCTCGACAGATCCTCCACAGCAACGACCATGACCACTGCATCTGTCTACAACACTCGGACGGCCCGTGCGCTGCCACTTCGATGGATGCGTCTTCATCGATCGGACGTCCCGCGCATCGTCACTCTGCGGAAAGCGTCCGCTTCACTCAGACGCCCCGCGCGTCGCCACTCCACGGGACGGCTCTACTTCACTCGGAGGACCCCTGCGTCGCCACTCCGCGGGACACTTCGACATCACACGGACGCCCCCGCGCGCATCGTCACTCTGCGGCACGCGTTTACATCGCCCGGACGCCCCGCGCGTCGCCAATCCACGGGACGAGTCTACATCACTCGGACTTCCCGCGCACCGTCACTCCGCCAAGCGGTTGGGCACGACTTCATCAACTTGCCCGCTCGGCCGTCCCGTGCGTCGCCGTTCAGTTGGGCACATCTTCATCGACTTGCCCGCTCAGCCGCCCCGTGCGTTGCCGCTCAGTTGAGCACATCTTCGACAACATGCTCGACTCGGTCACACAGCGCACTGCCAAGCGGTTCGGCATGACTTCATCAACTTGCCGCTCAGCCGCCCCGTGCGTCGCCGTTCAGTTGAGTACATCTTCATCGGCTTGCCCGTTCAGCCGCCCCGCGCGTCGCCACTCGGTTGGTCACCTCATCACCACTCGGCCGCTCCGCGCGTCGCCACTCGGTTGGTCACCTCATCACCACTCGGCCGCCCCGCGCGTCGCCATCGGTTGGTCACCTCATCACCACTCGGCCGCGCCGCGCGTCGCCACTCGGTTGGTCACCTCATCACCACTCGGCCGCGCCGCGCGTCGCCACTCGGTTGGTCACCTCATCACCACTCGGCCGCGCCGCGCGTCGCCACTCGGTTGGTCACCTCATCACCACTCGGCCGCCCGCGCGTCGCCATCGGTTGGTCACCTCATCACCACTCGGCCGCCCCGCGCGTCGCCACTCGGTTGGTCACCTCATCACCACTCGGCCGCTCCGCGCGTCGCCACTCGGTTGGTCACCTCATCACCACTCGGCCGCTCCGCACGTCGCCACTCGGTTGTCACCTCATCACCACTCGGCCGCCCGCGCGTCGCCATCGGTTGGTCACCTCATCACCACTCGGCCGCCCCGCGCGTCGCCACTCGGTTGGTCACCTCATCACCACTCGGCCGCTCCGCGCGTCGCCACTCGGTTGGTCACCTCATCACCACTCGGCCGCTCCGCGCGTCGCCACTCGGTTGGTCACCTCATCACCACTCGGCCGCCCCGCGCGTTGCCATCGGTTGGTCACCTCATCACCACTCGGCGCTCCGCGCGTCGTCACTCGGTTGGTCACCTCATCACCACTCGGCCGCTCCGGGCGTCGCACCCGGTTGGTCACCTCATCACCACTCGGCCGCTCCGCGCGTCGCCACCCGGTTGGTCACCTCATCACCACTCGGCCGCCCCGCGCGTCGCCACAGGTTGGTCACCTCATAACCCCTCGGCCGCCCCGCGCGTCGCCACAGGATGGTCACCTCATAACCACTCGGCCGCCCCGCGCGTCGCCACAGGATGGTCACCTCATAACCACTCGGCCGCCCCGCGCGTCACCACAGGATGGTCACCTCATAACTACTCGGCCGCCCCGTGCGTCGCCATCGGTTGGTCACCTCATAACCACTCGGCCGCCCCGCGCGTCGCCATCGGTTGATCACCTCATCAGCACTCGACCGCCCTACGCGCCTTCAGACAGCTAAGTCATTTTACATTCTGTTATTTTCGTCTTCCCGAGTATTCCATAATTCACACATCAGGTTCACTCGGAGGCCACACCACCGAGTGTACCTCTACGCTCGACTGCTTATTTTCACATACTTGCTTAGTACTGGTTATGTGACTCCGAAGTCCAACTTCCTTTTTTTCGCATATATCATTCACGAACACCATGTGTCGTTCTTCATTTCGAGTTTGCATCGGTCCTCCGGGGCTGCAACTCAGTCAAAACACTACACTTCCGTTTTATTTTAGCCAGTATTCCAACAAGTTCAGTAGGATTTCTCGCTTCGACAAGTGCGAACGAATCCTTCGCTCTTTTAAACTTTTGCTGGTCAACCAGCAAGCCCCTTGCACTCCCAGCGGGTGTCTATGGGTGTTATTCACACAAATCATTTCAGCACACATCAAATTTCCTCAAGAAATTATTGTGTTGACTTGTGCCATTTTTTACACAAGTTACCGCGATCACTCGACGGCCCTACGCGCCAACTTCATCGCTGCTCGGACTCGGTCTCCATACAGGTCCTAGCGCACCACAACACTGACTTTGTCGCCCTGTTGATTTCAAACACGTCCGGCCAACCCCTCTATGGAATTCTCTTCATCGTATCAATGATATAGACCTCGTCGGGAATGAGATAGATAAGTCCCTTTCATAATTAAACTTCACACTTCACTCTTTTGCGAGTTTGCTTCTTCCGAGCATCACTCGGAAGCTTCTCCTCATCTTTACCCAAATCCGACTCGATGAATTACAAATCATCCATTCAAAACTATATTTCTCATATTCCGACATGTCCGTTGTCGAAGCCTGTAGTATGCTCGGGGGCTACGCCGCACTCGGGGGCTGCATCTCATTTGGAATGACACTCTCCTAAGTGGTCGAGTACTTCATCACCAATCAGACCCTTCACTTCAACAAGTACATTCGATCCGTCACTTTGACAAATTTCATAATCACCCAGACACTCTGCGTGCCATCTTCGTTCCTACTCAAATTCAGTTGTCGCACCGGTCTTGTTGCGCCACAGCCACACTACACCGACCTTGTCGCTACATCAGCTTCAAAAGCATCTGGCTAACTCCTTCAAGGACCATTTTTGCCACTCAGCTGGACACTTAGTCCTTCACTCGGCCGCCCCGCGCGTCGCCACTCGGTTGTGCGCGTCTTCACCACTCGGCCGCCCCGCGCGTCGCCACTCGGTTGTGCGCGTCTTCACCACTCGGCCGCCCCACGCGGCGCCACTCGGTTTTGCACGTCTTCACCACTCGGTCGCCCCGCACGTCGCCACTCGGTTGCGCACGTCTTCATCACTCGTCCGCCCCGCGCGTCTCCACTCGGTTGTGTGCGTCTTCACCACTCGGCTGCCCCGCGCATCGCCACTTGGTTCTGCATGTCTTCACCACTCGCCCGCCCCGCGCGGCGCCACTCGGTTTTGCACGTCTTCAGCACTCGGCCGCCCCGCGCGTCGCCACTCGGTTATACATGTCCTCGCCCCTCGGCCGCCCCGCGCGTCACCATCAGTTGGACATGTCTTTACCTCTACACCCCCAGCACGGGAACGGCTAAGTTACTCATATGGTCAAACCTCATATCACACTCTGTAGCAAGCTTACCTCCTTCGAGCATCACTCGGGGGCTACGCGCGGCAGTTGGCCATGTCACCCTCAGGGGTTACGCCCATTTGGTCAACCTGTTGATCACATCAAGATATTCTTCTGACCATACATGCTCGGTTCGCCGAAGATCTATAAGTGAAGCACGTCCACTTGGATAAATACCCCTTTTCATGCAAAAGGGTAAAAATGAAGCGCCATCGCTGAATCGTACATGCGACCTTACTCATCGTTCATACAACCGCTCTAAGACTCCCGCCGACTGCCCGCAGTCGACAGCAGTCTCGGGGACTACACCCAGTGGGTGCACTCAGCGTGCCCCCACTGGAATGGTATCCACTCGGAACGGTCCGCCCAACCCGAGTGACGACCAAACAACAATAAAAAGACAGGCTCTAAGACTCCCGCCGACTGCCCGCAGTCGACAGCAGTCTCGGGGACTACACCCAGTGGGTGCACTCAGCGTGCCCCCACTGGAATGGTATCCACTCGGAACGGTCTGCCCAACCCGAGTGACGGCCAAACAACAACAAAAAGACAGGCTCTAAGACTCCCGCTGACTGCCCGCAGTCGACAGTAGTCTCGGGGACTACACCCAGTGGGTGCACTCAGCGTGCCCCCACTGGAATGGTATCCACTCGGAATGGTCCGCCCAACCCGAGTGACGGCCAAACAACAAAAAAGACACGTTCCAGGCGTGAAGAAATTCCGAGTAATCAATTACTCGATGCAGGCCCAGCTCCAAATCACTCCAAAAAATATTCTATAAGGCGAGTTTAACGCTCCTCCGTGGACCTGTTTTGAGCCTTCTTCTAGGACTCAAAGTGTGAAACTCACAAGTGTGGATCTAAAACCGACTCGTATTGACGTTCCTCCGGGATAAGAATGGCATCTCTCTAAGAGAACAGTCCATGTGTCAATCTGGTCGCACAGATTTAATGACACACCCATACTCAGATCACGAGTTAAACCTCTCCAGAGAGATGAACGAATGTCACCAAGTTGCTCCTCACAGACACATACCTCGATCAGTCGGGAAGCATGGTACCGGAATCCATTGAGATTTTGTTCAAACCTTGGTTGTCTGAAAGCGCGACGACATGTACCGAGTATTTCTGTAATCACTTGGACCAAACTGTGTCTTACACCAACTCGTTCTGCAAAATCGCAATCGATTCGGGGGCTAATGTTGGGGATATACATAACAGGTAGGCCCACGAAGGGTCGAAATATCATGAAGCGTGGGGTCCACACAACATGTGGGTCCAGGTCAATTTCATACAGACACACTGTCCACTCGGACAAGTAGCATACTATCCACTCGACCAAGCAACATACCATCCACTCGGATGACAGTTCACCACTCGACCGTACGACTCACTCGGATATACGAAGACCAGCAGGCAGCAAAGCAGTCGGCATCTTTCTAATAGTGAAGGCTTAATAGTGGGCTGTCATTATAGCATTCATACCCCACTTTGTAACATAGGAGGTGAGGAGGTGGCGCACTCTATATAAGCCACCCCCCACCACTAGACTTGGGGGGGTCCTTCTTCTTCCATCTCTCTCTCTTTCACCATTAGTCTCAGGACTACGGGGATCTGTTCCCCTTTCATTGTAATCTCCGGATACATTCTAAGATAAAACAAAGCCTCTCCGGAGCACGAGACGTAGGGTTGTTATCTCCACCGTGAGAGGCCCGAACTCGCTAAAACCACCGTGTCACCCATATGCATCTCGATAGATCATGCTCCTTTATCCTACCCCTCTTTTATTGTCGGAATCGTTACCACGACAGTACCCCAGGGTAAAATTCAAATACAACCAAAATCCTAAGCTTGGGGATGCCCCAGAAGGCATCCCCTCTTTTGTCTTCGTCTATCTGTAACTTTATTTGAGGCTATATTTTTATTCACCACATGATATGTGTTTTGCTTGGAGCGTCTTGTATGATTTGAGTCTTTGATTTTTAGTTTACCACAATCATCCTTTCTGTATATACCTTTTGGGAGAGACACGCATGAATAATAATTTATTAGAATACTCTATGTGCTTCACTTATATCTTTTTAGCTAGACAATATTGCTCTAGTGCTTCACTTATATCTTTTTAGAGCACGGCGGTGGTTTTATTTTATAGAAATTGTTGATCTCTCATGTTTCACTTATATTACTTTGAGAGTCTTTTAGAACAGCATGGTAATTTTCTTTGGTTATAAAATTAGCCCTAATATGATGGGCATCCAAGATGGGTATAATAAAAACTTTCATATAAAGTGCATTGAATACTATGAAAAGTTTGGTTATTTATGATTGTTTTGAGACATGAAGATGGTGATATTAGAGTTATGCTATTAGAATAGTAGTGAATTTGAGAGATACTTGTCTTAAAAGTTGTGATTCCCGTAGCATGCATGTATGTTGAATAGTTATGTGATGAAGTTGGAGCATGATTTATTTATTGATTGTCTTCCTTATGAGTGGCGGTCGGGGACGAGCGACGGTCTTTTCCTACCATTCTACCCCCTATGAGCATGCATGTATTACTTCATTTTGATAACTAATATATTTTTGCAATAAGTATGTGAGTTCTTTATGACTAATGTTGAGTCCATGGATTATACGCACTCTCACACTTCAACCATTGCTAGCCTCTCTAGTACCGCGCAACTTTCGCCGGTACCATACACCCACCATATACCTTCCTCAAAACAGCCACCATATCTACCTATTATGGCATTTCCATAGCCATTCTGAAATATATTGCCATCCAACTTTCCACCGTTCCATTTATTATGACACGCTCCATCATTGTCATATTGCTTTGCATGATCATGTAGTTGACATTGTATTTGTGGCAATGCCACCATTCATATTGTTTCATACATCACTCTTGAATCATTGCACATCTCGGTACACTGCTGAATCACATAGAGTCATATTTTGTTCTAAGTATTGAGTTGTAATTCTTGAGTTTTAAGTAAATAAAAGTGTGATGATCTTAATTATTAGAGCATTATCCCAATGAGGAAAGAATGATGGATACTATGATTCCCTCACAAGTCCGGATGAGATTCCGCACGAAGAAAAAGAAAAAAATAGGCCATAAAACAGAGAAAAGGCCCAAATAAAAAAATGAGAGAAAAAGAGAGAAGGGGCAATGCTACTATCCTTTTTCCACACTTGTGCTTCAAAGTAGCACCATGATCTTCATGATAGAGAGTCTCCTATGTTGTCACTTTCATATACTATTGGGAATTTTTCATTATAGAACTTGTCTTGTATATTCCAATGGTGGGCTTCCTCAAAAGTGCCCTAGGTCTTCGTGAGCAAGCAAGTTGGATGCACACCCACTTAGTTTCTTTTTAAGCTTTCATACACTTATAGCTCTAGTGCATCCATTGCATGGCAATCCCTACTCACTCACATTGATATCTATTGATGGGCATCTCCATAGCCCGTTGATATGCCTAGTTGATGTGAGACTATATTCTCCTTTTTGTCTTCTCCACAACCACCATTCTATTCCACCTATAGTGCTATATCCATGGCTCACGCTCATGTATTGCGTGAAGATTGAAAATGTTTGAGAACATGAAAAGTATGAAACAATTGATTGGCTTGTCATCGGGGTTGTGCATGATTAAATACTTTGTGTGATGAAGATATAGCATAACCAGACTATATGATTTTGTAGGGATAGCTTTCTTTGGCCATGTTATTTTGAGAAGACATGATTACTTTGTTAGTATGCTTGAAGTATTATTGTTTCTATGTCAATATTAAACTTTTGTCCTGAATCTTTCGGATCTGAACATTCAGGCCACAATAAATAAAATTACATTTATAAATATGTTAGGTGGCATTCCACATCAAAAATTCTGTTTTTATCATTTACCTACTCGAGGACGAGCATGAATTAAGCTTGGGGATGCTTGATACGTCTCCGACGTATCTATAATTTTTGATTGTTCCATGCTATTATATTATCTGTTTTGGATGTTTAATGGGCTTTAATATGCTCTTTTATATTATTTTTGGGACTAACCTTTTAATCGAGGGCCCAGTGCCAGTTTACGTTTTTGTTCCTATTTTAGAGTTTTGCACAAAAGGAATACCAAATGGAGTCCTAACGGAGTGAAACCTTCACGACGATCTTTCTTGGACCGAAGGAAACCAGAAGACTTGCAGATTAAGTCGAAGACGTAACAAGGAGGCCACGAGGCAGGAGGGCGCGCAACCCACCCTCGTGGGCCCCTCGTAGCTCCACCGACCTAGTTCTTTCGCATATATATACTCTTATACCCTAAAGACATCACGGGAGCCATGAAACCACTTTTCCACCGCCGCAACCTTCTGTACCCGTGAGATCCCATCTTGGGGCCTTTTCCAGTGATCTTCTGAAGGGGGAATCGGTCACGGAGGGCTTCTACATCCACACCATTACCTCTACGATGAAGCGTGAGTAGTTTACCACAGACCTTCAGGTCCATAGTTATTAGCTAGATGGCTTCGTCTCTCTCTTTGATTCTCAATACAAAGTTCTCCTCGATGTTCTTGGAGATCTATTCGATGTAATATTCTTTTCTGGTGTGTTTGCCGAGATTCGATAAATTATGCATTTATGATCAAGATTATCTATGAATATTATTTGGTTCTTCTCTGAATACTTATATGCATGATTTGATATCTTTGCAAGTCTCTTCGAATTATCGGTTTAGTTTGGCCTACTAGATTGATCTTTCTTTCCATGGGAGAAGTGCTTAGCTTTGGGTTCAATCTTGCGGTGTCCTTACCCAGTGACAGTAGGGGCAGCAAGGCACGGATTGTATTTTTGCCATCAAGGATAAAAAGATGGGGTTTATATCATATTGCTTGAGTTTATCCCTCTACATCATGTCATCTTTCTTAATGCATTACTTCGTTCTTTATGAACTTAATACTCTAGATGCATGCTGGATAGCGGTCGATGTGTGGACTAATAGTTGTAGATGCAAGCAGGAGCCGGTCTACTTGACACAGACGTGATGCCTATGTTCACGATCATTTCCTTAGATGTCGTCATAATTATGTGCTTTTCTATCAATTGCTCGGTAGTAATTTGTTCACCCACCGAAATACATGCTATCCTAAGAGAAGCCGCTAGTGAAACCTATGCCCCCCAGGTCTCTTTTCCATTATATTGCATATATTTTCCATATTATTGAATCTCGTTTACATCTTGCTAGTTTCCTATCTACTATTTTGCAGTCTTTACTTCCCAATCTACATAACAAAAATACCAAAAAAATATTACTTTACTATCTCTATCAGATCTCACTTTTGTGTGTGACCGTGAAGTGATTGACAACCCCTTTATCGCGTTGGTTGCAAGTTCTTGATTGTTTGTGCAGGTGTTCGGTGACTTGTGCGTCGTCTCCTACTATATTGATACCTTGGTTCTCAAAACTGAGGGAAATACTTATGCTACTTTGCTGCATCACCCTTTCCTCTTCAAGGGAAAACCAACGCAAGCTCAAGAGGTAGTAGTGACCGGATGGGAAGTGGACTCGATATTAACTAGATGGATGGGTCACTGCAAATGTTTATTATAAACCTTATAGTGACCCGTCCATCTAGTTAATATCGAGGTATTTTTTTTGTAATTTTTGACATTTTTTGTTTTTTGAACACATGTTGGTTGGCTTGAAGAAGGTCTATCTCATTACTTTAATTTTTGTTTTTTAAACACATGTTGATTAGCTTGAATGATGGTCTATCCCGTTACTTTATGACGTGTTTCCAAAACATGGACCTCGGGGTTAATTGAACTAATAGGACGGAGCACAATATACATTCAACGCATTTAAATGTTTTCCAAAAAAAAGTGATATGATTTCTATAAAACTTATAAGTCATGTATGTCAAATTAACCTCTGTGTACTTGTTCTCAAATTAACCTCTGGGCCTATTTGCCGCGTATCACACACATCTTGTTAAGTTGAACCGTTGATGTTCTCTTCCCAAATCCAAAACAGTTCATTCGAGTGAACCGTATGTCGTATATCACTCACACCTTGATTTGGTTGGCAAATTCTGTTGCTTTCCCTAATAGCAAATAGTTCATCAGAGTGAACTGTATGTTGTATATCGCATGCACATTGATATGGCTGCACGTTTCTGTTGTTCTATCTAATCGCAAACAGTTCATCTGGATCAACCGTATGCCCATCATCGCACACACAAGTAAAATCTGAACCATGTTTGATGTACCCGCCATCGCAAATATTTTGCACCTTTTTTGACGGTTATTTTACATCACTATTTGTGATTAATGGATCGCACACAGTTTCGTCAAAGGGTCTCTGAATGTAGTGTTGCATTAGCAGCATCCTGCAGTAGTGGCTTACGGTTGGGTCTTGTCCATCACATCATTCTCCTAATGATGTGATCCCATTATCAAATGAAAACTCATGTCTATGTTGGGAAAACTTAACCATCTTTGATCAGCGAGCTAGTCTAGTAGAGGCATACTATGGACACCGTGTAGTTTATGTATTCACACATGTATTTAAGTTTTCGGTCAATACAATTCTAGCATGAATAATAAACATTTACCATGAACTTTGAAATATGATAATAACCAATTTATTATTGACTCTAGGGCATATTTCGAATAGTCGCCCACTTGCACTAGAGTCAATAATCTAGTTCACATTGCTATGTGATTAACACCCAATGAGTTCTAGGGATTGATCATGTTTTGCTTGTGAGAGAGGTTTTAGTCAACAGGTCTGCAACATTCAGTTCCTTGTATAATTTACAAATCTCGATGGAATACTATAGATGGTGCTACTACGCTCCACTATACGTATCCGGTTTGCGACTCAGAGTCATCCGGATAGGTGTCAAAACTTGCATCGATGTAACCCATTATGACGAACTCTTTATCACCTCCATAATCGAGAAACATTTCGTTAGTCCTCTTTAGGTACCTAAGGATAATTTTGATTGTTGTCCAGTGATCCACTCCTGGTTCACTATTGTACCCCCTTGCCAGACTCGTGGCAAGGCACGCATTAGGTATGGTACACAGTATGGCATACATTATAGAGCCTATGGCTGAGGCATAGGGACGACCTTCATCCTTTCCTCTTCTTCTGTCGTTGTCTAGCTTTGAGTCTTACTCAGCTTCACACCTTACAACTCAGGAAAGAACTCCTTCTTTGACTGATCCATTTTGAACTCCTTCAAAATCTTGTCTAGGTATGCTCTATGTGAAAGTCTTATCAAGCATCTTGATTATATCTATAGATCTTGATGCCCAATATGTAAGCAGCTTTACCCAGGTATTCCTTTGAAAAACGCCTTTCAAACAACCCTTTATGCTTTCCAGAAATTCTACTTCATTTCCAACCAACAATATGTTATCCACATATACTTATCAGAAATGTTATAGAGCTCCCACTCACTTTCTTGTAAATTCAAGTTTCTTCATAAACTTCATATAAACCCAAAAACTTTGATCACATCATCAAAGCATATATTCCAAGTCCAAGATGTGTGCACCAGTCCATAGATGGATCGCTGGAGCTTGCATACTTTTTAGCATCCTTAGGATCCACAAAACCTTTGGGCTGCATCATATACAACTATTCCTTAAGGAAAGAGATTTTCACATCCATCCGCGAGATTATATTAGTAAAAATGTAACAATTGCTAACATAATTCTAACAGACTTAAGCATCGCTACGAGTGAGAAAGTCTCATCATAGTCAACTCCTTGAACTTGACAAAAACCCTTTGCGACAGGTCGAGCTTTATAGACAGTCACATTACCATCAACATTTGTCTTCTTAAAGATCCATTTGTTTTTGATGGCCTGCCGGTCATCGGGTAAGTCTATCAAAGTACAAACTTGGTTCTCATACATGGATCCTATCTCGGATTTCATGGCCTCTAGCCATTTGCCGAAATTCGGGCCCATTATCGCTTCCTCATAGTTTGAAGTCTCATCGTTGTCTAACAACATGACTTCCATGACAGGACTATTGTACCAGTCAGGGCAGTATGTGTCCTTGTCGACCTATGAGGTTCATTAGTAACTTGATCCGAAGTTTCATTATCATCATCATTAGCTTCCTCTTCAATTGGCGTACACATCACACAAACACCTTTCTGTGATGCACTACTTTCCAATTCAAGTGAAGGTTCGATAACCTCATCAAGTTATACCTTTCTCCCACTCACTTCATTCAAGAGAAAACTCCTTCTCTAGAGAGGATCCATTCTTGACAACAAAGACTTGCCTTCGGATCTATGATAAAAGTTATTCTATGAAGACACACTTCTACTCCTTTGGTTCGAGCTTATCAAGCATAAGTGTTGCATACCTGAACTCTAAGAAACGACAACATAGGTTTCTTGCCAAACCATAGTTCATACGGTGTCATCTCAATGGACTTAGACGGTGCCCTATTTAAAGTGAATGTAGTTGTCTCCAATGCATAACCCCAAAAATATAGTGGCAAATCGATAAGAGACATCATAGAACGCACCATATCCAATAGCGTACGGCTACGACGCTCGAACACACCATTACATTGTGGTGTTCCAGGTGGCATGAGTTGTGAAACAATTTTTACATTGTCTTAAATACATACCAAACTCATAACTCAGATATTCACCTCTATGATCACATCGTAGACTTTTTATCTTGTTGTCACGATGATCTTCAACTTCACTCTGAAATTGCTTGAACTTTTCAAAAAATTCACTTATGCTTCATGAAATAAATATACCCATATCCACTCAAATCATCTGTGAATGTAAGATAGTAACGATATCCACCGCATGCTTCAACAGTCATCGGACCACATACATCGATATGTATTATTTCCAACAACTCACTTGCCTGCTCCATTGTTTCGAAAAACGGGGTTTAGTCATCTTGCCCACGAGGAATGGTTCACATGTTTCAAATGATTCATAATTAAGTGATTCTAAAATTCCATCAACATGGAGTTTATTCATGTGTTTTACAACAATGTCACCTAAGCGGTAGTGCCACAAATATGTGGAAGCATCATCATTAACTTTGCATCTTTTGGCATCAATATTATGAATACTAGATTATACCCCGCGCGTTGCTGCGGGAACTTGTTGTGATTTTTCTTAGCAGTAGATAGAAAAAATACGAACAATATCGTGGTACATTATTATGCCAAACTACTTCAAGAGACAATATATTAAAAATGTGAGTGGAGGCAAGGAGATGAAAGTGTGAAATAGGGGTACATTGTGAAAGCTTCAGAAACTGTCCATACAATTAACTTCTCCGTTGAGCGTGCAAACAAATTCCCTACCCTATTTCAAATTCATAGTTCTTTTCAGGGTCCCTTCTAATTACTATGAATGGATATACAGTAAAGAAGGTCTTCCACTTGTCAATTCCCCAGAACAACAAAAAATATGAAATGACTGAAAATATTTGAAGTTAGTTATTTAGCAAAGTCGCATGCAAATACCATGAGGAAACCATAAATATGTCATCTTGAAAAATCTGCAGTCAAAGGAAAATAGCATGTTTTAACGACAATCTTTATCAAAGTAGTTGACACATTGTTATGCAACTGTAAAAATTGTGGTGAGACAAATGCGTGTACTATTACATATGAGAAGATCACAACTCAATTAGTCAGAACTTATTAGTTGGTTAAGTGTAATTTGTATTAAAGGTATATGCTACTATACTACTTTTTGTCAGATACAGGAATTAGACTTTATGCAATAGTTTTTTATGCAAATTGTGTGATCGTCTTATCCGCAAAAAAAATTGTGCGATTGTGAAAATTTTATTCACATCAACTGAAACATTAATTTTAATGAAAAAAATCATAATAACCTAGGATTACCTGGCACGATGGCTTGAGAACCAATAACGTAAAAACCAGTGAGCAGCCACTTAGAATAAACAATCTTACTCAGATAATTTGATGTTTCTTGTTGAATTGAAAAAGAGATCAAGATAAACATGGCCTCAAATAAGGGCAAAGTTTGATACCCATGTGAGCCACATGTCGGATCCCCTATTGCACCACCATGTCTTTTGGATAACCTGCAATATCAACATGGTTTAAACCTGCAATTTTTTGGATAACCTGCAATGAAGATAAATATGGTTTAAACCATGCACTCTTTTCCTGAATATGCCAAAAGAGAGTTTACATCACAATCCAAAAAGACAGTGTTAGAATGCAGAGCCTAATTGTCAATTAGCTATACCCAGAACATTGATAAATATAAAATAATCGGCAGCTTAATTAACTTCTAGATATTGTGGCGGCAAAGCAGCTAGACAACATATAGGAGTATTGTGAAGAGGGGGATTTGGACGAAACCTGATATAGTAGGGGAATTGAAACCAGATGTCTGCGATGGATAGGCCTCGAGAATCATCCCATCAAGCATGCCTAGTACCAGCAGGCATGAGTGTGGACGATTGAGGCTGCAAATTCATCTTATCAAAGGAGAGATTTGTGAATCAAAAATTATGCTCGGTGTGGAGACAGATCCCGTAGAGAAGATAGAGACAACATGTTGACTTGCCGAGGGACCTAGGAAGGGTGGAAACGAATGCAATAGAAAAGGTGGAGAAGAAGAAGGGGGTGGCTCCCGGGGATGATGGGTTGAGATTTCAATCGAGGGGGAATGGTTGTAGCCAGCAGTTGCCGTGGAGACGATGGTAGGGGCTGCTTCGTGTACCACTGCTTCAAGGTGAGCAGAGCTACTATAATGAATCCATCTGCAACTCTTGCTTGGAGAATATGTAGAGGAAGGAGCAAATTCATCAATCCTTTTAGTACTTGAGTGAACATCGGAGAAGATGAAGAAGAAGTGTATCAAACTAATAATGGGGAAGACAAAGTGAAGCGTACAGGAGAAGAAGGGTTTGTGGAGATGGGAAAAATAAAGGGAGATTATTAGGAGTGACATGGTAGACCGCAATCAGACTGATTGGTTGGGTTTTGCAAACTGAATGCTGATGTGGCACCATGCTGATGTTGACATTGTGCATGTTGAGAGAATTGCTAGTGGTGGGGATCAACTTCTTAAGAATGTATGATGTGTATTGCTACGATCGAGATTCAACAAGAATAAGCCATTCACAAAGGGTGCATGACCATAAAAGATATTACTCAAATAAATAGAAGAATCGTTATTCTCTGACTTAAATGAATAACCGCTCGCAATAAACAAGATCCAGATATAATGTTCATGCACAATGCAGGCACCAAATAACCATTATTTAGGTTTAAAACTAATCCCGAAGGTAGATGTAGATGTAGCATGCCGACGGCGATCACATCAACCTTGGAACAATTTTCGACGCTCATTGTCACCTCGTCCTTTTTTTTAATCTCTACTACCTAAAAGATACGGAACGTTCCGTTTACCGTCTTACGTTGTCGATCTTCGTCCAGCCTTCGCTCGTTCCGGTCCCTGTGGCCGTTGTGCGCAGGCCCAGGAAGGCCCGATACAAAGGCATGCAGGAGTCCATGCGTCTCTCGGCCCTCGTCGACAGCTTTTTCCCCTCGCACATTCATCGCGTCCGAAATTATCGGGATGCAGTCCCCGATCCGATCTGATTTGATGCCCTCGCTCGTTATCCTCACCATGGGTGTTGCCTCCTCGTCCTAAGCACAGCCGCCACACATACCCATCTCTTCTCTCTTGAAGCCGCCGCCACCGCCCGCCCCCCGTCCGTCCCAGCAACTCTCTCTGCCTGGTGCTCATCGGTGAGGCTCTCCTCCCCCTCTTCACAATGATGGGATTGGGAGACAGTGGTGGTGGGTGTGGATCGGCGGTGACGTGGCGAGCGAGTAGAAGCGAGCATGCGTGCTCCCGCAGTCGAGCCACCCCGCCTCCAAGTTGTGCCCTAGACGAGGTCATCGCCCCGCCTTTGTGCTGCCATCGGCAGCGCTGAACGAGGATGCCAGCCTGCTCCTTCCCATGCTCACTGGAGACCTAACCACGACGGGGCTGAGGGTCGCCTGCTCCTCGTACAAGGATGCCGAGGCAGGCCACCGCGTTGCTGCACATGATGACGTTGATGTTGGTGTCCTTGACTCCTTTGCTTTGGAGTAGGGAACGACAGGGGAGACCGGCCGCCGCTGGGGTAGGAGAGCACGGTGCTGTAGCGGGCCAAGATGGTCGTGGCGCTGGAGACCTGCAGGGAGATCGGTGAGAGATGAGAGAGAGATTCTTCTGGCTACACTGACATGTTGTTGTGCGTCCATCTATTACATCCAACTATTAATGCTAGCAGGGAGTGAGAGAGAGAGAGAGAGAGAGAGAGATCAGAGTGAGAGATGAGATGATATTTTCTATGCTTATTTGCTTGATGCTACTCACATATAAGATAGTTTAGGAAGTGGAAGAGATTGATCCTAGAGAGAGAGAGAGGAGATGAGATATAGTATGCTGCAGGGATGTTGTTTTGGCTATTTCTTATTATTGCTATGCAGATGAGAGAGAGAGAGAGTCGAGCAGTGCTTTGTTGTTGTTTGGCACGATAATGGATCCCTACGTGGATTTGTTGAGTGATGAGAACACCGATGCAATTTGAGACTACCATTGTATTTTTGGATAACTATCAAAGTGCACGGACGTAGCTTTTTTGTTTTCTTCCCAGTAGATTATATCCAGCAAATACGCAAGTAACATGTAACTGACAAGAGAGGTCAATCCAACATCTTCACTGGTAAGACACTTGAAAATATTGTGCCATCCTCACAAACATTGGATTCTGTGGCTGCAGCCATAATGGGAGTAATAGATGACTAATAATGCTTATGTTAACACCATGTATAACTTTTCTGACTTTGTCATACTTTCTATGTTCCTATTTTTTTTCCCGGGAGCGAATCTACATTTATTACATGATTTTGCTAATATCTCTTAAATCTTTTCTGGCTTTGTCATACTTTCTATGTTAACACCATGTCACTTCTTAAATATTTTTGTTCTCTTGAAAATAACAGAG
This sequence comes from Triticum aestivum, assembly GCF_018294505.1. NCBI lineage: Eukaryota > Viridiplantae > Streptophyta > Magnoliopsida > Poales > Poaceae > Triticum > Triticum aestivum. The sequence continues at coordinate 109,467,690 of NC_057804.1, read as the reverse complement.
TCTACTAAACATAGTTAGGTCAAATGCAAATCAGCATGTGGTTGGATGTTAGGAGGACAATGGTATCTTCAGTCCACCTAGACTTGAACCTGGTACTCGTCATTTCCTGGATTTATTTCAGGGCGTTCGGCGATGCGTATTTAGTGGGAGGAAGGGTGTGCGTGCGTGTGTTCATAGGGGAGAATGTATGTGTGTATGTATGAGCGCCGGCGTCTGTACCTTGTTCAAAAAATGTAAGATCAAAATAATTATTCTGACATGATTAAAGAAATGGATAATGAAAAAAATATCAATGATAAAGTTAACTTAAAGCTATTGGAACTTGGTTTGTAATACTGGTTTGATCGGATTCCATGACATTATTTTCCTCCGTTGTGGTGGCAAATATAATACATCTGATCCTTCGGTAATACGGGACGTGATTAGATTGGATGCCCAATGATACAAGCCGAATATAAGAAACGGATATCCAAGAAAATATTGTGTGTGTTTGAAATGGGGTGGAGAAAGGGGTGTGAGCCCGATGCGCCATTGACAAAGATGATAAGTTTGAATTAGGTAGGCGGAGACATGAAGGCAGTGGATGAAAAATAAGAAGAGAAGTAGTGCCTCATGATTATTGTTAAACCACTAGAATATTATGCCCCGTTGCAACGCACGGGCATTTACCTAGTATTGTTAAAAAATATTTAAAGTCACCTCGTCCTTAGCCAGTCTTATTCCGTATCTTGCTTATTGATGTTGCTAGCCTTCTTATCTACCAAGTACATGGGACAGTTCTGCTTCCAGTGACCATTCCCCTTGTAGTAGAAGCACTCGGTCTCAGGTTTAGGTCCAGCCTTGGGTTTCTTCACGAGAGCGGCAACTGGTTTGCCATCTTCTTGAAGTTCCCTTTCTTTCCCTTGCCTTACTTCTTGAAACTGGTGGTCTTGTTAACCATCAACACTTAATGCTCTTTCTTGACCATTCCCCTTGTAGTAGAAGCACTCGGTCTCAGGTTTAGGTCCAGCCTTGGGTTTCTTCACGAGAGCGGCAACTGGTTTGCCATCTTCTTGAAGTTCCCTTTCTTTCCCTTGCCTTACTTCTTGAAACTGGTGGTCTTGTTAACCATCAACACTTGATGCTCTTTCTTGATTTCTACCACTGTGGCCTTAAGCATTGTGAAGAGCTCAGTGATCGTTTTCTCCATCCCTTGCATATTATAGTTCATCACAAAGCCCTTATAGCTTGGTGGCAGTGACTGGCGAACTGTATCAATTGCTACTTCATCCATAAGATTAACTCCCAACTAATTCAAGCGGTTGTAGTACCCAGACATCTTGAGTATGCGCTCACTAACGAAGCTGTTCTCCTCCATATTACCGGTAAAGAACTTGTTGGAGGTGTCATGCCTCTCGACCCAGGAATGAGCTTAAAAACCCAATTTCAGCTCCTCGAACATCTCATATGCTCTGTGGTGCTCAAAACATCTTTGGAGCCCCGGTTCTAAGCCATAAAGCATGGCACAGTCAACTATCGAGTAGTCATCAGAACATGCCTGCTAGATGTTTATACCATCTACAGGCGAACCTTGAGGGGGTTGATAACTGAACCCGTGTTTCTCTCGGTTACGGGGGCAGTCGGGGGCTGAGCGACGCGTGTTTCTCTCATACATGTACGCATGTGTGTGCGGGCGTTGGCTCTAACTGAACCCGAGCGAGGGCATTGGGCTCTAACTGAACTCGAGCAATTGCACTACAAGCTACGCGTTACTGAACCCGAGCGATCGATCGATGGCTGTTAACTGAACCCGATCAAGCGATTCCTTCGCTACTACTACTAACTAAAGCCGATCGATGCTGCCTCTGGGATGAACAGTGAGCGTTGCAGGGGGGTGGATGAACAATGAGCGGTGGCATTGCCTCTGGATGAACTGGACCCCGTGGTGTGGAGGGCTGGATGAACAGGACGACCCCATGGAGGGATGGATGAACAGTAGATGGTGGAGGGGTGCCTGTGGAGGGTTGGTTGAACAGTAGCGGGTGGAGTAGCGCACGGTGGTGGCTGGATGAACGGGAGCCCGTGGAGGCTGGAGGAGGTCGATGGTGGAGATGAACAGTATCCCGTGGAGTCCTGTTTTGCGCTACGCCACACCGCTCCCGATGAACAGGACCCCCGTTTCGACAGTAGTGCTCCAACACAAGTCCGCTTCATCCGTTTTGCGGTACGCCACACCCCTCCCGATCAACAGGACCCCCCTTTCGACCGTAGCGCTCCAACACAAGTCCGTTTCGTCCATTTTGCGGTACGCCACACCCCTCCCGATCAACAGGACCCCTGTTCGACCGTAGGAGGTCCGTTTCCTCCGTTTTGCGGTACGCCGGACCCCTCCCTATGAACAGGATCCCGTCTCGAACGTGGCCGGTCGAACACAAGGTCGTTTCCTCCGTTCCGCGGTACGCCTGGCCTCGTTTCCATCGCCTGTTCCGTCCAAGCCCTCCCGATGAACACGGTGACGCATTCCGTTCTGACCAGCCGGTTGGCTCCCCATGAACACGACGACGACGCTATTTCTCGGTTCCGACCCAGCCATGTACACGAGCCCTGGCCGTATGTATGCGCGAGTAGGTGTTCGAGACCCCGCCCGTATGTACGTGCGTGGCCGTGTTTTCTTTCTTGCACCCTGGCCGTTGTACGTATGTGTACATGCTACATGCACGCCTCTACTACGACACATGCGCGCCTCTACTACGACACGTGCGCGCCTCTACATCCACCAGTATGTACGTACACGTTCGCGACCAGAATGTAAACGCTACGTACGCTTCGACCAGGTGGGTCCCGACTGCCAGGCACTTCCTTGCGTGCGAAAATGTAGCTGGTGGGTCCCAGCAGTCAAGGGGGCACTTCCTTGCGGGCGAAGATGTAGCTGGTGGGTCCCACCAGTCAGGGGGGCGAATAGTTTTTTTCGGACGCACTTCCTTGCGTGCGAAGATGTAGCTGGTGGGTCCCAGCAATCAGGGGGGCGAATCATTTTTTTTGCTCGAACGCACTTCCTTGCGTGCGAAGGTGTAGCTGGTGGGTCCCAGTAGTTAGGGGGCGAATTGTTTTTTTTGCCCGGACGCACTTCCTTGCGTGCGAACATGTAGCTGGTGGGTCACAGCAGTCAGGGGGAAACGTTTTTTTTTCATGAAATACAGTGGCCCGTCTGATGGGTCCCAGCTGTCAGGTGGAGGAATCATTATTTTCCGCGTAATAAGGAGGCACTTCCTTGCTGCGGTCGTGGACCCAGCTGTCAGCCTCTCCACGTACAGTCCATGTCCGATGGAAGTCGTTCCTTGACCATGTTGACCACGCCACGCCGAGAGCACCATGGCGGTGGATGACAGCGAGGCCTAGGAATTGGACAACGTGGAGCCGGGGAAGACACGGCAGTGGAAGCCCGCGCGGAGAGGAGTACGAGGGTTCACTGGTTCGGCTGCGGTGTGAGGCTGCCGTCACCACAGGGCCTTGCCAACAGTGGGAATAGTAGGGGGCTGTGAGGCCTTCGCGGCAGCACAGCCGACCACGGGAGGCAGGATCATGCGACACGACCGGCGCTACTTTGGGCGACTGGAGCAAGAAGACCAGAGGTTGAAGAAGCACTACGACCGTTGGATGGACATCGTACAGTCACTTGAGCTAGAATCGTTCATATTGACTAAGTTGACAAAGCCCTCCGTCTCCGTCAACTTAGTTGGCCCACAAGTCATTCTCCCACTATGGTGGGTCCCAGCTACCAGGGGGTATTCATCTTTTTGTGCGTAATAAGGAGGCACTTCCTTGCGTGCAAAGATATAGCTGGTGGGTCTGACATGTCAGCGGGGGGAACATTTTTTTCGCGAAATACAGAGGCCCTTCTGGTGGGTCCTAGCTGTCAGGTGGAGGAATCATTATTTTGCGAGTAATAAGGAGTCATTTCCTTGTGTGCGACCGTGGACCCAGCTGTCAGCCGCTCCATGTACAGTCCACGTCCGATGGATGTCGTTCGTTGACCACGTTGACCAGGCCGTGCTGAGAGCACCATGGCGGTGGACGACGGCGAGGCCTAGGAAGGGAACGACACGGAGCCGGGGAAGACTCGACAATGGTTGCCCATGCGGTGGGGAGTACGAGGGTTTACTGGTCCGGGTGTCGTCGCCGGAAAATAATAGGAGGTGTGGGTGAGTATAGGAATGGCCTGGCCAGCAATGAAGTAGGGTGGGGCGGTGCATCCTGTGCCGAAGCACAGCCGGCCACGGGAGGCGGGAGCAGGCAGTCCCACCGGAGCTGGTTTGGGCGGCTGGAGCAAGAAGAGCGGATATTGAAGAAGCAGCACGGCCGTTGGATTAACATCCAACGGTCACTGCTGCTAGAATCATTTGTGGACTAAGTTGACAAAGCCAAAGTACACGTCAACCTAGTAGACCCACAAGTCAGCCTCCAAATCTGTCCCAAACAGCATACAACCCGAAATTTCTAGCCAGATTCAAATTAATTTTAAATCTAAATATACCTTAATTTAAATTCAATGAAATTTTACCCGCACAAAAACAATGAAATTTAAAATATCAAAATCTGAAAGAAAACAGTATTTTGGAACTAATTGCCTCTTTGCTGTATTTCTTCATTTTACAGCCCACTTCTTATTACTTATAGCCCATTTCTTATTACTTATAGCCCATTTTCTGGGCAAAATACATCCTTCCTCGTCTTGAAAGATTTCCGGCCCAGCAGGACATAGAAAAGCAAGTAGGCCTATGTTGGTTATTCTGCAAAAAACAAAATAGCTGGCTAGCCATTTTCAGAAAGGAAAAAAACAAACTGGGCTGGTCATGTGCTAAACATATGAAATAAAAGCCTAGGCTAGACGGGCCATGGGTCCCACACAACCCAGTTGATACCCTTCTCCGTCCCGAAAAAACAAAATTTGTGCATGCGCTGCTGGGTCCCTACTGTCATCCTCACCATGTACAGTCATCTCCTTATTTGTCTCGGTTGTTGACCATGTTGACAACACCGGAGTGCGGCGCCGCGGCAAGCTAACCAAGGCGGAGGACGATGGTGAGGCCTTGGATGGGAACGAACAGGAGCTGGGGAAGATGCACAGAGTTTTAGGGTGCAATGTGGCCATGATGCGTGCGCGGCAGCACAACCAGCCATGGGAGGCGGGAGCAGGTGGTCCCGCCGGCGCTGGTTTGGCTTTGGCGGCTCGAGGAAGAAGAGACTGAAGAAACGCGACAAACGTTGAATGTCAATCCAACGGTCAAGGTTGGCACAATCGTTTGTTGACTAAGCGGACACCAAGTAGCATACTTTTTTATATATAGGAAGAAAACTGCGAGGAAAATGCGTTCTCAGCCGTTCTCCTCACAGGGAACGTGCACCACATAAGTGACTAGCACCCTTGGTTTTCAACCGAGATGTCTTGGGGTTCGATTCCCAGGAACTCTCAATTTTGTCCTCCTTGCTCACAGAAAAGGGAAAGAAAATCAAAGACTTGGGAAGGCGTACAGAACAAGCTAGTGTACTAGTAAAGAGACATTGCCGAGTTTTAGAAAAAATAAAGACATGCTCCTGTAGCTGGTTCGAATGCAAACCTAGACTATGACTATATATGGTGCTATGCTACTCTGCAAGTAATGAAACTGACATATCCAACATTCGCTTCTCCTCTTCTCTACTTACTCTGCCTAGCATTAGAAGCTCTGGCCGCAACAACCATGTTCGTTGGTTGCTCGTCCACCTGCTCTTCAGTAGGCAAACACCAGATATGCGCCAAGTCGCCACCCGTACCATCGCCTATGGGTCTCATCACACCCCCGCCGGCACGCGCACCGCAGCCGATTGCTCATCGCAACCCGCTGCCGTTGGTGTTGTGCCACTGCTACAAATCATGCAGAGTCATCCGTCGCGTCTCAACCACAATCCTCAACCCTGGCCGAGTCTTCTACAAATGCCCGAATCATGGGGTAATAATATGTTTAAGTGTTGTTCTGCTACTTTCAGTTGCTGATTTTTTTAATAGTTTGGTTGATGTTCTTCCAATTTGATTCGTGCAGAGAAGGGAAGATTCGTGTGATTTGTATTTCTAGGAAGTTGCTGATGTGGGGGAATGCAACTACGCTGATTATTTGGTTAGCCGAGGAATCCCAATACCAGCAGGTTGGGGTGTTGGACAAGTAACTGAAGGAACGGCAGAAGAGGAAGATGCAGAGCAGAAGGTTAAAGATGCAGTTCCTCTGATCATGGCCAAGCAACAGCTGTTGAACGGCCTTGACAACAATGAGGAGATGAAAGAGCTTGTGAAGATAATGGGCAAAATCAATGTGCTCTGTAGGATGATTGTCTCTTTATTTGCAGTGTATGTAGCACTCGTGATGTATTCAGTGGCTATGACATGAGCACTTTGTTGAAACTAGTAATGAATGAAACCTGTGTAGCAGGCTGGGCGTAGTGTTGTGAATATCTAATGATTTCTATTAACGGAAATCAGGGGGTGTCCCCTTTTTCTCATAAATAAATAAATAGCAGAGGCCCTGTCGGGTCAGCTTTGTTCTCATTCGAAGACGTCGAGCAAATTGCAGTCCAACAGCAAACTATGTCATCAAATTCAAGTTTCACAGTCAAATATGAGTACAACTAAACAACAATGTCATCATGTTTTAGTTGTCATACAATCACCAAACACAAATCAGCATACATAACAAGTGATGTTCTGACAGCAAAATACTAAACAACATGTTCATCAGGTTTCAGTTGTCATAGGAAACACAATTTCACATAGTAGATAAAAAATGTCTTCTGACAGGCAAATATGACAAAAGCAATGTAATCATCATCCACAGCAGCAGTGTAAACATCGTTGCCATGTGTATCAGTCTGAATCATAATTCCCCACGGTGTCATCTTCTTCTTCGTCCTCAACATCCTCGAACGTTGGCTTCTTCTTGATCAACTCTTGTATGTCCACAGCACGACAGGCAATCTTTTCGCCGGCGTCATTGACGTGATGGTTCTCAAAGATATTAGGAACATCTGTGTTATCTTGTACATCAGGAGCAGTATAAGCATCATCTTGTTGTGCAACTTTACTAAACGAATTCCTCTGCTCAAACCTTTGCAATACTCTCAAGTCATCGCTACGTGCAAATGTGTCTTCCAAGAAAAATATCTGTGTTGCTTGATTTGCCAAAATAAAAGGCTCGTTGGTCTGGTATGCCGCCTTGACATTGATGGATTTGAAATAATCATCAGCTCTGGGTTTTGCGATCCTGGAAAACAGCTTATACCAACGACAGCACAACAGAACCACACACCGATGATCCTCGAAACTGGAGATATACTGCAACTGAACAATGTCTGTTGTGTTAGCATACATTTCAGTTGTCTCTTTGTCATACGTATCAGTGCTCATGATGGCACTGTTTTGTGTCTTCCTGCCTTCGTCTCGTGCAAGGGTGTTGTACCGCACATCTCCAACAACACAAGATTCATAATGTCTTACCCGAGTATCAGGACACATTGCTAGTGAGTAAAGGGCATCATCAACTGCCTGCCCATCCTCCCGCATCTTCTTAACCTATGGTTAGAAAATAGACAAGCTGATCATCTTATGTACTCAATATATTAAAAAAACTGACAGTGCAATTCAAAAGCTTACATGGTTCTTGAACCATTTCGCAAATCCTGCCATAACCAGTTTGTCAATGTTTCTTGGATTTTGCGGCAGTAACTCCTTTTTGTAGATGCTGCACAACATAGTGATCGCGTCAAACATCTAAATATATAAGAATGTGCTGCAAGTTTAGTAGATTACGATGTATAAGCTGCAGTACTGCACTTACTTGATATAAGGTAGTATCTCAGGACAGTTATTCAACACATACCAAACCATTTTGTCCAAATCTTTAGGTTTGTCCTCTTGTCGACTCTTCCCTGTAACTCGAACAGAATAATCGAAAACATTGAGCCCGGGATTGTCTTCACCCACCTCTTTGCTAAGCTGATCAGCTGTTTCAATGTATTTTGAGCAGAATGTCAACACTTCTGTAGCAATGTAGGCCTCTGCAATGGAACCCTCGGGTCTAGCTCTGTTCCTAACATAGCCCTTGAAAGTGCCTAGCCGCCTTTCAATAGGGTACATCCAGCCATATTGTACTGGACCTCTAAGTAGTGCCTCATTAGGTAGATGAACAGCCAAATGCACCATCACATCAAAGAAGGCTGGAGGATATATCTTCTCAAGGTCGCATAGGATAGTTGGTATCTTGTCTCTAAGACGCTCCAAAGCATCTATCCTGATATTTCTACTACAGAGTTCCCTGAAGAATTGTCCCAACTCTGCAACTGCTCTGTATAAGTCAGGGCGGCCCAATCCTCTAAGGATAACAGGTAAAACCCTTTGAAGTAGGACGTGGCAGTCATGAGTTTTCAACCCTTGTACCTTGTTTCCATCTGCACTGACTCTCCTTTCAGGGTTGGAAGCAAATCCATGTGGGAATCTCACACGTGACAGGACCTCGCAGAATTCTTTTCTTTTTACCTTGTCCAAGACGTACACAGCTGGTGCCATATCCCGTGGTTTACCTTCATCTTGCACCTGCAAATCCTTTCTGATACCCAGGTGTGTCAAATCAATCCTAGATTTTAAGGTATCTTTCGTCTTGCCTTCAATATTAAGAAGTGTGCCGATAATGCTGTGACATATATTTTTCTCGATGTGCATCACATCAAGATTATGCCGCAGATCCAAATCTTTCCAATACTCCAAGTCCCACAAAGTGGACCTGCGGGTAAACAATAATCTCTCTTCTGCCCTTATATGCTTCCTTTTCCCGCTACCATTACCAGGATGGTTTCCTGGTGTAATATGCCTGACCTTCTCTAATTCCACTTGCAACTCATCGGTGGTGAGCCTCTTTGGCGCATCACGGTTTTCATGCTTTGCATTGAACACATGTCTTCGGTATTTTATAGGATGCGGCTTGTCCTTGGCAAGGAAACGGTGATGTCCAATGTAACAGATGTTGCTAAGTATTGCGTATGACAGCGGATTACTGTCATAGCGAACACATGCATTGTAACCATGTGTCGTTCGCCCTGACATAGTGCCCAAAGCCGGATAATCATGGATACACCAAATTATAACAGCACGTAGAAAGAAATCAGCTGGTGGGCTGCTATATAGGTCTCGAGTGAGAACACCCCTCCATAGCTGTTGAAGTTCCTCCACAAGAGGCTCCATGAATAAATCAAAATCCTTTCCAGGACTTTTTGGACCTGGGATGAGCAAGGCCATCATGTAGTTCGATTGTTTGGTGCATACATTTGGAGGCATGTTGTAAGGGATAACAAGCACTGGCCACATGCTATATGTGGCACTCTGGTGGCCAAATGGGTTAAATCCATCTGAAGCTAAGCCAAGTCTAATGTTTATCGGGTCAGCAGCAAACTTTTTGTGTTTATCATTGAAGATTTTCCACTCACTACCATGAGATGGATGGCTCATTACATTCTGATCTCTGTACTCCTGGTTCCTAGAATGCCACAATACATCCTCTCTTGTTTCAGCATCATGAAACAACCTCTGCAATCTTGGTGTAATTGGAAAATGTCTCAGAACATTATGAGGAATCCTCTTCATAGCATCGCCATCTTTCCATCTTGATGATTTGCATTTCAGGCATTCACTTAAGTTGGCATAATCCTTCCGGAACAGAACACAATTATTCTTACAAACATGGATCATATCATATCCAATTCCAACTGCACGAAGGAAATTCTTCATTTTACTGTAGGTGTGTGGCAGCTCAGACGCATATGGGAAAGATTTGTGGAAAGCAGCCAACATCGCATCGAATGATTTGTTGGTAATCCGCTCAGATGTCTTCACCTGAAGAAAGGTGACCATAGCTGAGAATACTGATAGCTTATTTCCTGGGGTGATAGCCACGTTGCATTGTTCCAACATGCGGGCCCACCATTTTTCTTCTGCAGGTGAAAGTTCATGGAATGCACGAGCATTTTGTAGCATTGTTTCAATGTTGGTCAAACTCACTGGCTCCGCCACCACCACCTCCTCCTCCTCTTCCACCTGAGCATCAAGCAGATCAAGATGGTGATCTGCTGCTTCCACATAGTCAATAACATTGATGTTGTAAGTTTCACCATGATAAACCCACCTAGTATATGTGACCGACATCCCATACAAGTGTAGATGATTTTGCACAGTTTGCCGGGTCTTGTAACTGAATTCATACAACTGCTACACGGGCAGAGCACATCTGATTTCGGACCACCGTACTCAGCTCTGATAAAGTTCATGAAGTTTTCAACCCCCTCGACATATGCAGCGGAGAATCTTCTAGCAGAAGTTATCCAAGTCCTGTCCATCTGTTAGACATACAAATTAGTTCTTCTACTAGATATTACAGGAAAAACATATATGCTTTTTTATGAAGTCCAGAAAACAGATTTGGACGATGTCTAAAGCTATGGCAAGATATTTGGACGAGCAGATTTAAGTAACGAAATATATGTAAAACTAATTCAGCAAACAGATTTGAATGCTAAATTATGGCAGGTTGTTTCAGCAGTCAATGAGGCCGAGCACACATCCATTGAACTATCGAAGGCCATCGCAGCAACAAAGATGGAGTATAAAATGGTGTAGAGCTATTTCACTTAACAGATTGGCTACTAGACCATGGCAATCTACGTCACAATAAATATATGGCAGGATATTTTCGCAACTAATCGGCCTTGGCATGCCATCTCAGCTAAGCAGATTGAGTGTAGAATAGGGCAAGGAAGCTTCTAAAGCAGAGCATACTGACAGTAAACTACTTCGGCAAACAGTGAGATTAACAGCGTCTATCAGCTAACATTCAGCGCTACACCAACATGAACGGGGCCTCAGTCTAGAATGCGCATACCATGGGAGAAGCTGACCGCCGTGCGTCTCCACACGAACGTCGCCAGCAGTGGGGGCGCTGACCGCTGTGGGCCTCCACAAGAATGTAGCCAGAGGTGGCGACGCAGCTAGAGGACGGCAGTCTACGAGAGCATACTGTGGGAGCGAGAGGATCGCCATGCGTCCCCTCGACGAACCGCGGCGCCGACGTATCGACGCGGCGGGGAGGGCGGCTTTGGCAGAGTGAGTGGAGTGGAGGGGGACGGGGGGAGGGGGGTTTGGGGAATATTATTGGCTAGTTGGAGAAGGGTGGTTGAATTGGATTTGGGGGGAATTTCTGTGGGGGGGAGGATTTTCGCGTGGTGGGTGGGGGGAGTTTGGCACATGGTCGGTTTCTCCAAGTGCAGTCCCACGTGTCTATGAAGAGGCAAGCCGAAGCGCGTTCCATTTGCGTGAGCCGTGTGCAGGACCGAACGTGTGTGGGGTGCAATGCGACCACTATAGGAGTGTTGTGAGTGTACCGCCTTTTTTCCTTTTAAACTAGGTGCTTCGCCCCCTCAAAAAAAAATTGTTGCTTCGCGCGATCCATGGATACTACTTACTACTCCCTCCGTTCGAAATTACTTGTCACAGAAATGGATGTATCTAGACATATTTTAGTTCTAGATATATCCATTTCTGAGAGAATTAATTCCAAACGGAGGGAGTAGTAATCCGGTAATCCCGACTAAAACGGCATGGCCGGGTCTTATCCCGCGCGATATGCTGGGAGGTTGGCTTAGTTGGGTTTTTTAGGACGAGTAATGCTACACCTACGTAATCCCAGTTACGTAATTAACATAATGTGAAACGTGTGAGCTGTTGATTGTAGATTGGGGGGGAGGGAGGGGCCCACCACCATGAAAATCAGGGGAGGAGAGAGAGAGGCAATTTATGTTAACCCTTTCGTAGGTTCCCGTAGATGTAGAAAGATGTGAAATGCGTGAATGTGTAGTGGACATACTATTGGAGTGCCTAAGATAAATTGTGTATGTATAGACCCTATGTGTTTATTTTACTTCGCATGTTAGATTTGTCTCGGTTCAATAAAAAGCAAAGTTGGTGATGATGGTGTGCCTGTCATCCTGCTATATAGGCCGTCCGATCGATATCTAACAGATAGGAACAAAACCATGACAATTTACCCGCACTCCTCTCCACATTTGCAGATAAGGCTTTCCCTCATTCATCCTTTTCTTCCACAAGATCTTGATCTTCCGTGCAATGCACGGGCATCTTGCTAGTACTCCTACAATATTTATATTATTGTGAAAGTTCATATATACCGGCCGAGATTAATGCAAACACGACAGATTTTCATTACATTTCGAACTTTTATAGGACAGAAAAATAAAAGAAACCCGGCCCTAAACCTATTCTATGGCGGCGACCGACGTCCTCCATCTGCGATCTCTATGTACGGGGGCGGGGTTCAAGACCCATGAAGTGAAGGTGCGGTCTACGGTGAGGAAGAGTAGAACACGGGATACGGACCGGCCAGTTGGCACACCATGCCCTGCCACCTCCCATGCCGTACTCATCCTTGGAGGAGTCCCCGACCTTGGCGGTGCCGCACGTTGGACGACGGCAAGTAGGACGCGTGGCTGACGGTGCTCCTGTCGTCGGCCGCCGGCGTGGCCACCGCTTGTGCGGTCGCGTCCGCGTCTGGCTACGCCGCTATTACATCGCGAGAGGTGACTTGAGCGAGGGCGGCGACCTCGAGCTTCATCCCCGAAGACAAGCTCTCCCGCAGAGCGTTCGTACTTGCAGTCATGGCGGATGTGGTGCCAGGTAGGAGGGCGATGTGCTATGCTGTGGAGGTTAGCTGGGCGTTGCCGCTTTAAGTAGCGCATTCCGGTGAGGCCAAGCGTCCGGGTGCGTCATTAAGTCGCCGGAGTTGGTTCCTCGGGCACCGAGCCTCTTAATGACGACATACGAATGGACGGCATGAATGCGAGCAGCTGGTGTCGGCTGGGAACGCACCGTGCGACAGCGTGAGGGACGAGGGTTTTGGTGTGCCAGGGTAGTCAGCTGCAGTCGTGGTAACGTTGGAGATGCCCTTTGCTCACATGCGATCCCCGCATGTCATTGAAAAAGCGAGACAACCCGGCATGGTCTCAGGTCCTGAGGATGCAGTTGGCCGCGCTACACCACTCCGCGGACGCGTCGCGGTGCCCCGTGCATCCTCGACGAGTCGGGTGTTGGGGTGTGTTTGGATTGTGGCCAAAGTGCACCTTACCAAAATTTTGGTCATGACCCAAAGATTGGACTTTGTTTGGATGGTTGCCATTTTTTTGGCATGCCAATGAACTCTAGCCAACTCTAGTTCACTTTTCTTGCCAATGTCGGCCAAATCATGGGCAACCAATACCTTAACGAAAATTTTGGCTACCCAATGCTTTGATGGGGTAACCTTGGGCACAAACAAACATATTATTGGTCGTGCCACAACACTAACGCCACCCTCGGCACATTGAAACCGCCCGTGTCTAGCAACGATATGAGCGTGTCACTCACCGCGGTCGCCATGTCCAGAGGGGGTGCTGGAGCTGCGCCCCGTTGTTGGCCCCAACGACCCACATGAACGGTTGTCGGTGGCGAGGAGGTCATGGGCCAGCTCCTCCATTGGACTAGTCTGCGCTACGTCGTCCCGACGGGTGTGCCCCACATGTCGGTTTCCCTGTTTTCCCGGCCATATTCGAGCGTCAGTGCTCCAAGTTGCGAATTAGGCCTTTCACTATGTAGGCCAAGCGAGAGAACTTATTGTTTATTTGAGCCGTTCAAGTATAATCATGTGGCGTTTGCTTATTTCTCATTACTCTCCAACCCTCTTCTCCATCGATCATGTCGCCCTCCAGTCGAGTCCATCCTCCCGCATGCCTCATTTGAACATTCCGCCTAGTATCATTCGCATGTACCCACCCTAGTCCTCTTTCAATTGATCTCTGGACCTCGAGATGAAATCGAGAGAGAACGAGTGGGGGCACGTGATACCTAAGGCGGATTCAAAATTTTGAACCGGTGATCATAGCATCCGCAAATCATATATAAAGGGTATTCAATGTTCGTTTCGTTTTTGAACATACAATATACTCCCTCCTATCCTTTCTAGTTTACATATAAGTTTTATGTGTAGTCAAAGTATCTCTACTTTGATCAAAAAGGTATCAACATTCAACAACACGCCCAATCAATATTGTTAGATTCGTACGTACTCCTAGATTTGTACTAGAGATGGTTCCCAATTTGTTTTCAACCACGTGAATGTGCTTGTTCTCGCGCATGCTCTTCCTACTAGGATTTTGCCACGTATAGCTAGTCCAATAGTAACTTTTTAAGCTCTCTGTCCAATAGTACACGTGGAGTACTGACAACATCTGTACTCCCTCCTTCCATTTATATAGGGCCTATGTGGAGGAGAGAGATGTGAAAAAGTAAGGGGAGTGAGCTCTCATGCAAGAGCCTTAGCTATATACGCATTCCTAGTTAAATACTAGTACAATAAATATGAAGAAAGAGATAGAGAGGAGATGGAAAAAAGTACTAATACAATAGCCAACCTTATATTTTTTTGCGGGTAATAGCTAACCTTATAGCCCACACTACCGTATGAGTGCATATAATAGATGATGGCTATAGATGACATGGCAGTCCCTCATAGCCATCGACTGGCTATATTATTAACCATGCTCTAATGTGTTTTTAAAACCGCATTTGACTATTGACAAGATTAATAGTACATGAAATGTATAATGTGAAAATTATATCATTGGAAACTCCTGTCACATACGAATTTGACCGTATGCTTTGTGTAAGTTGCTTGTCATATATTATTACTCTAACATTTGGTCAAAGTTAGCCTCGAAAAACGCATTAGGCCCTGTATAGTAAATGGAAGAAGGGAGTAGTAGTGGAAGTGGATCCTCTGACGTAGGTATCCCTGCCTTACCCTCCCTTTCGGTCACTTACTGGCGGACCCCATGCTTGCTAGGCCCCGCATATCAGTTACTCAATGGGTTCGGCCACGTCAGGGGATCCTCATCCGTAGTATACTCCCTCTGTTTTTTATTTACTCTGCATAAAACGGAGGGAGTGGTAGTATAATAAATGATGCGGGCGGGGGAGGGGGAGGGCCGTCGGTTTTCTCTCAACTGCGGTCCCACAAGCGAGCGAAAACGCAAGACGAAGCACGTTCCATTCGGTGAGCGACATGGAGGGTCCAGCATGCCGGGCTGCAACGCGAACACGACAAGAGCGATGTATAGTCAAAACCGATTGATTGGTCGTCACCGGAACCACTATTCACACCAGAACCTTCGTTGCTCGGCCTACGCCAGCCACTGCCCTAAAACCACACCTAATCTCCAGCCCATTCCCCCACCTTTCGATCCCCTAGCCCACATCAAGCGTCCCCTAGTTCGCCGGAAAGCCATGGTGCGCCGCAAGATCACTTACTACAAGATGCTGATGCCGGAGCGCCACGCAGAAATCGCAGCAATGGTTGGCGCCACAGACCTTCATTCCCAAGCTCGCTTTGCGGCGGGCCAATCCCCGAGTTCTCTGGAGCCAAGCTACGAGGAGGAGGAAGCCGATCAAATGTTCATGGCGGAGGTCGCAGCGCAGAAGGCCCCCGATGGGTATGAGACGATGGACGTCGACTTAGTGCCGGCGTCCGAGTCCCCATGGTGCAGGCGGACCAGCGGTTCAACATGGCGATACTAAAGGAGGACCGGGAGGCAGAGGCTCAACTCGACGTGGAGCGCGCACATGCCGCTACCATCGAGGCTCTCCTGCAGGCGGAACTGGATGTCGTGGATCTGAACCGGGCGGCGGAGGATCAACTTGAGGCGGAGCACGCGGATGCCGCTGCCATCGAGGCCCTCCTGCAGGTGGAACCGGACGTCCTAGACTTGAACCGGGCGGCAGAGGCTCGACTCGACATAGAGCATGCGGATGCCACTCTCATCGACGCCCTCCTGCAGGAGGAACCGAACGTCCTAGACTTGAACCTGGCGGTGGAGGCTCGACTCGACGCGGAGCGCGCGGATGCCGCTGCCATCGAGGCCCTCCTGCAGGCAGAACCGGACTTCCTCGACTTGAACCGGGCTATGCTCTCATCCGTCCAGAGCGCCGGCACGCTCCGCTTGAACGAGTAGCTGGAGGCCGAGGACAACCACGGTGCGGAGACACACGTCGGCAGCTACGGCTGGTTCACGCCGGCAGCCAAAGACGACGAGGCCGTCTCTTTCCGCGAGAAGTGATAGTTTTTCTTTATGTTGTTGTTTTTATGGATCTTACGTCTCCTAACCCTTCTTTCCTTCTTCCTCACCTCTTCTTCTTCCCCAACAGACCACCGCACGGGCCGTACGGATACTCCCCAACATGCGGTTGGATAAACGTACTCTATGAATGAAAATTATGTGTCAGCGATAGGATGGCTGAGTTTGGTTTGTTCACATGCGACAGCACATGTCAGTGAGGGTGCGTTCCCTTGCTTGGGTTTGCGGCATGCAGGAGTGATTGTGTGAGGGTGCGGTGCAACCGCGGCGTGCCGGAGCGACCGTGTGAGTGTAACGACCAAATCACGAAGGACTTGAGTCTCTGTGCTTACCGTGCTAGTCCCTGGATCGAACTCGCTAGCACACACAGTATATATGAATACCAGAATAGCAAGTGCATCATTTATTACATCGCATGATCCAGAATATATAAAATAAAACAATCTGCATAGCACTTGGCTAGCTTTATTCAATCAAACAGCGGAAATGTAGCAGCAAATAACAATGAGTCCCATCATAGCCCACTGGCGATGCTGAGTGCAGACTCGCGACCCTAACGGTACCTTACTCTTCGTCTGAATATCCTGCAACATGAGACGTTGCACTCATATAGGTCAATACTTTGAATGTATTGGCAAGTTACACAGGAGTAATAATAGTAGACCTACATGTATATGCATAGTACAACAAAAGGAAGGCTTGAGGGTTTATTTTTGCATAAAGCTGATTTTATCCTAATAACTACCTAATAGTCAAATAATTTATTTAGTTCTTTTATTACTACAATTAAATACACAAGGTTGAGTTGGCAAAATCAACTCCAACCTACCCTTTTATTAAGTTGCCCACAAATATTATTAAGTGTCACATCTGTCAAGATCATCCAACAACTGTAATGGCATAGTGGCTCAAATTTACCCATAACCGGGGGCACGGCTAATCATGATTAGTTTTAGTACTCTGCAGAGTTTAGTACGCTTTACCCACTAGACCCAATCCGAAGATTGAGACAAAGTCTTTCAGAAGAGTTTCCCTTAACCACCTGACGGCCACATCCCACCTGCATAAGCTACATCTGTCGACACTGTCTGGGCAAGGGTTCTAACAACTGATCAACTAAGCCAGAGCCCATATAGCCAGTGGCCGCACATGGAAGCTACTAGTCACTAAGTCTGTCTGATCTTTTTGAACCTGGGCGACATTCCACTTAGGGTGCACTCTCATGGGCGCAAGGCCTTAGAAAAGGTGCAAGACCCCATGATGCCTTCCCTCAAACACCAAGCAATACCACTTTCACCCAGAGGTGAATTAAATCCTTAATTACTACTCAATTTAGTTAAATATGTAATCCTCACATAAACTCAATGTATACACGAACCACCCCTGTCTACAAAGCATAGCAAACTACAACTACCACGATTTGCAAAAGACGGGAAGATAGCTCAACAACATATAGCAAAATAATATAGTAATCCTATACATGCAGATATTTATAGTGTGATATAACTGCATGCATAGAAAACAATAGGTAAAGGATGATCAACATGTAACTTGCCTTGGTTCTGGTTCAGAAGGTCACACTCCTGACAATAGTTCGCATCGCACTCCGGACAATCTACACGTTTCACACAAATCAACAAATCAATCACCGTAACACGAAAAGAATCAAAACAAAACCAACAGCAAAAAAATCAATTTTAAAACTCAACAACAGAAGCTTAACAGCACCTAAATTGCACTACGGTCACAACACAAAAAGAATCACTCGATTCCGATAAGCGGTTTGAACGTTACGGCCTCCGGAAGGTTTATTTCAAATTCAAACGAATTCAAATTTGAAAAGTGCAGACATGTGCAAAGTTGGTACTGTGATAATGTGCTGGTTTTTGTGAGTGCATAGGAAAAAGAATTACCTAAATTGGATTTATAGAATAGAAGATATAGCTAAAAGAATGCTGGATGAAAATCTGTGAAAAACAAAAAGAAACAGAAATCTCCTGGTCCTGTAGCGAATTGCCACGTGTCAGCCTGTGATTGGCCGGGGTTTGCTGTGTGTGCGTGCTCACCGGAAATAGAGGAAAAACGGTGGTGGCTTCGGGCGTCGGCGGCGGCGGGTCGGCCTGCTTCTCTCGCTCTGCAGCGAGTTGGGAAAACCCAGAGTGTCAAACGTGTGCACAACAGGGAGAGGGGTCGAATAGAGTAGGTGGTGCGGCTCTGCAGGTCCTTACGCAGGCGGCAACGACCGGCGAACGGCGGTGGTCTCGAGCTCCTCCGGCGAGATCCGTTTCGCCCTAGCTCACGCTTGCGGCAACAGAAGACGGGGAAAAGGGCTACGGGTTTCCTCGCGGAGGTTGGCTCGCGTGCGGTGCCCTGAAAGGTCACGGGGTCGAACAGGAGCGCAGATCGACTCGGGCTTCGGCGCGGCTGCTTGCGCGATGCGGCACAGCGGTCTCCGGCTCGGGGAAGAGGACGAACAGGCGCGGGACCCGCTGGTCAGTGGCTGGGGCGAGGTGGATCGGGGGCGGGCGAGCGATGCGGATCAGGTGCGGGCGTACCGCTTCGGCATAGACTGCGAGCGAGCGGGCTGCGGGGCTGGCGGTTGGCTGGACCGCGGTTGCTGGGCCGCGCGCGTGCGCTGCTGCGCTGGCTGGCTGGCTGTTTTTTTTAAAACAAAAACTACAGAAGTAATAACTAAAAATAAAACAACAGTATAAAAACTAAATAAAAATACGTAGACACACAGTAAAAAGTATACTACTAAAATAAACTACAGGAACACTAGTTCCTCACCTAATGCAATTTTGGAAAATTATTTTTATGCAATAGGCCACACAAACAGCAACAAAACAGTCAAATAAAATACTTTGGAGACTAACAAAAATACCAGAACATAACAGATGAACTGGAAATAATATTCTTGACATTATGAACATTTTTAAACAGGGGAGAAGTCATGTTATCTCCACTCCAATAAATTGCCTTTAGTTGCATAATGAAAAGAATATTGCAGAAGAGAAAATAATGCATGGAAAATATGGTATGCATTTGTATGATCTAATAACATCCTAATTTAGGAAATTTGGGATGTTACAAACCTACCCCCCTTAAGATGAATCTCGCCCTCGAGATTCAGGCTGGCTAGCGAATAGGTGTGGGTGATCCTGCTTGAGATCTTCCTCTCGTTCCCAGGTAGCTTCCTCCTCTGTATGGTGATCCCACTAAACCTTGCATAACTTGATTGTCTTGGTGCGAGTGACTCTCTCTGCTGTCTCCAGAATCTTAACAGGCTTCTCCTTATATGTCAAATCACTCTCCAACTGAATTGCCTCAAGGGGCACTGTGTCCCTCAATGGAACATCCATCATCTCTGCATGACACTTCTTCAACTGAGATACATGAAACACATCGTGAACTCCTGACAAGGATTCTGGCAACTCCAGCTGATAAGCTACCTCTCCTCTACGCTCCAAGACCGTGTAAGGCCCCACAAAACGTGGTGCTAACTTTCCCTTGATTCCAAACCTCTTAATTCCACGAAGTGGTGAAACTCTAAGATATGCACAGTCTCCTACCTCATATGTCACCTCCTTACGTTTTGCATCTGCATAACTTTTCTGTCTTGACTGTGCTATCTTCAGTCTGTCACGAATCAACTTGACCTTCTCCTCAGCATCTCTGATCAAGTCTGGTCCAAAGAACTGACGCTCTCCAACCTCATCCCGCATCAACGGTGTCCTGCACTTTCTGCCATACAATACCTCAAATGGTGCCGTCTTCAGACTAGCCTGATAACTGTTATTATATGAGAACTCCGCATAAGGTAAATTATCATCCCAACTGGACCCGTAGTCCAAAGCACAAGCTCTCAACATATCTTCCAAAATCTGATTTACCCTCTCTGTCTGCCCATCTGTCTGTGGATGGAAAGCTGTACTGAACTCCTGCCTGGTTCCCAAGGATTCATGCAACTAATGCCAAAATTTGGATGTGAACTAGGTACCTCTATCAGACACTACCTTCCTTGGAACTCCATGCAGACAAACAATTTTAGACATATAAATCTTTGCTAGCTGAGCACTGGTATAAGTAGTCTTTACCGGGATGAAGTGAGCAACTTTAGTCAAACGATCAACAACTACCCAAATAGAATCATAACCTGACCGAGTCCTGGGTAGACCTGTAATAAAATCCATACCAATCTCATCCCACTTCCAATCAGGTATAGGCAATGGCTGTAGCAAACCTGCCGGTCTCTGATGTTCTGCTTTAACTCTCTAGCACACATCACATGTTGCAATATATCCAGCAATTTCCCTCTTCATGCTAGGCCACCAAAATCTTTCCCTCAAATCCAAATACATCTTAGTATTACCTGGGTGAATAGAATAAGGTGAATCATGCGCCTCCTGAAGAATCAACTTCCTGATGTCAGCATCCTGAGGTACACAAATACGCTTCTCAAACCATATGGCCCCATGTTCATCCTCATGGAAACCTTCTGCCTTACCTTTAACCATATTCTCTTTTATCTCAGCAATCTCCTTATCACCCTTTTGAGCTTCTCTAATCCTGTCAAGCAAAGTAGGCTTTACCTCAAGTGTTGCCAAATATCCCTTAGGAACCATCTCCAACCTGAGATTCCTAAATTGTTCACATAACTCGCGTGGCATATTATCAGTATTAATTGCATTAGCATGGCTCCTATGACTCAATGCATCAGCAACAACATTAGCCTTACCAGGATGATACTGCACATTCAAATCATAATCCTTAATAAGCTCCAACCATCTCCTCTGCCTGAGGTTTAAATCCTTTTGAGTGAAAATATACTTCAAGCTCTTACGATCAGTAAATATATCACAACGATTACCAATAAGGTATGGCCTCCATGTTTTCAATGCATGCACAACTGAGGCTAACTCCAAATCATGTGTAGGATAATTATGCTCATGATTCTTAAGCTGATGTGAAGCATATGAAACAACTTTACCTTCCTGCATCAAAACACTCCCAAGTCCTTGACGAGAAGCATCACAATATACCTGGAAGTCCTTATGTATATCTGGTAGTGTTAAGACTGGTGCTGTAACCAAACGCTGCTTCAACTCCTGAAAACTGGCTTCACATTCATCGTTCCAAACAAATTTCTTCTCTTTCTTCAACAATTCAGTCATAGGCTTTGCAATCTTGGAGAAGTTCTCAATAAACCTCCTGTAATAACATGCAAGGCCCAAAAAGCTATGAATCCCCCCAACTATCGTGGGTGTCTCCCATTCTGTAACTGCAGCAACCTTAGATGGATCAACTGCAACTCCATTACCTGACACAACATGTCCAAGGAATGCTACCTCATCCAGCCAGAACTCACATTTGCTGAATTTGGCATACAGTTGATGTTCCCTCAATTTCTCCAATACCAAACGCAGATGCACCTCATGCTCTTGCTTATTCTTGGAGAACACCAATATATCATCAATGAAAACAACCACAAATTTATCCAAGAACTCCATAAACACCTTGTTCATCATATTCATGAAGTATGCAGGAGCGTTAGTCAATCCAAATGACATAACAGTATATTCATACAACCCATACCTCGTGGTGAAAGTAGTCTTTGGAATATCTTGCTCACGAATCTTTAATTGATGATAACTAGAACGAAGATCAATCTTACAAAACACAGTAGCTCCCTCCAACTGGTCAAATAGATCATTTATCATAGGCAAAGGATACTTATTCTTAATGGTTACCTCATTCAGAGAACGATAATCAACACACATCCTCAAGGTTCCATCCTTCTTCACCACAAACAAAACTAGAGCTCCCCAAGGTGATGAACTTGGGCGAATAAATCCCTGTGCCTGCAATTCTCTTATCTGCTTCTTCAATTCCTCCAACTCTTGAGGAGGCATTCTATACGGTCTCTTTGCAATAGGTCCAGTGCCTGGTATTAAATCAATAAGAAACTCAATATCTCTATCTGGTGGCATACCTGACAACTCCTCTGGAAACACATCTGGATAATCCCTCACAACTGGCACCTCTTCCAGGCTACCCCCCTTAAGAGAGTTCACATGCACCTGATTATGCTTATACTTACACACATATTTGATCCTCTTCCCTCCTGGTGCATTGAGAGTAATAGATCGACTGGCACAATGAATACGACATTTATATAACTGCAACCAATCCATGCCCAAAATAATATCCAGACCTTGTGACTTCAATATAATCAAATCTGTAGGAAACTCGTGCTTCCCAATAGACAAAGTCAACTGGTGGCAACCAATACCTGCTATCATCTCAGCTCCTGGGGAACTCACTCTAATAGGCATACTAAGGGTTTTGGTTGGCAATCCATGTTTATCAACAAATACCCTCGAAATAAATGAATGCGATGCACCAGTATCAAAAAGAACAAGCGCAGGTACTGAATTAATCAAGAACTTACCAATCACTGCATCAGGTTCATTATAAACCTCCTCAACATTAACATGGTTGACATGACCCTTCTGGAAGGGGTTTGGCTTGCTGGATCCTGAGTTCTTCGCCCCCGGGCAATCTGTGGCATAGTGCCCCATAGCCTTACACCTGAAGCACTTCACCTGACTCAAATCCCTTGGCGCACGTGTAACCTGGTGGTTCTGGTTATTGTTCCCTCCATTGCCATTACCATTACCATTACCTCTGCCATTACCATTGTTACTCTTGTGCCCATTATGATGATGGTGGCCATTATGGTTGTGGCCATTCCCTCCATGATGATTATGATCATTTCCTCCAAGATGATTATGTCCATTACCTCCATGATGATTATGCCCATTACCTCCATTACCATGATATGAAGTGTGTGGCTTCTACTGTGGTCCTGAATTATACCTGTTATTATTGTTGTACTTCCTCTTGCGATTCTCTATGGCCTGTTGCTTTCCCTCTAGAACAATAGCCTAATCAATCAAATCCTGGCAATTCCTAAAAGTGGCCACTGTCAACTGAAGGCTCAACTCATCATTTAGGCCCTCCAAGAATTTCTCCTGCCTAGCTGCATCAGTGTTAATATCATTAGGAGCGTAACATGCAAGATTATTAAATTCGTCCACATAAGCATTAACTGTGCGACCTCCCTGGCGGAAACTGCGAAACCCCTTCTTTTTCAAACTCATAGCACCAACAGACACATGTGCAGCATGGAAAGCTGTCTGAAACTGCACCCAAGTGATAGTAGCAATGGGATAAGTGACCAAGAAGTTGTCCCACCAAGCTGCGGCAGGACCCTCCAACAAATGTGAGGCAAACCTCACCCTCTCTGCATCTGTGTATCCAACAGTATCCAGATTCTTATTGACTGCACGGAGCCAATCATCAGCCACAATAGGTTCAGGGGAACTGGAGAACCTCTGAGGATTCAACCTCAAGAACCTGGTAAGCATATCCATAGGTGGTGGTGATGACGGATTGTTGTTGTTATTGTTGTTGTTTCCCATGTTCTGAGCAAGCAACTGGATCAACTGAGCCTGTCCCTGAAGCAACTGCTGCATGTATGGCGGTACATCATTGCCATTGTTGTCTCCTCCTGCAGCAGTGCGTCTAGTGTCACGCCTCGGTGGCATCTGGTGGGCAAGCATAGATGAGTTATAGATATAATAGGGCCAAGGACTATGTAGATATAAATATATTCTACCCATATGCATAACACCAACAAAAAACAACAATGAATAACACCAACAAACAAAGAATAAACAACAACAAACAAATATGATAATATTATATATATATAGTCGAATAATTTCGACACTAAGCAATTTAACAAACAACTACCAATCAAGCAAACAATCTAGTATCTTCATACCACAAAAGTGGACATAATCAGATACGCTAACACGATAACTTTGCAATATAAAACAAGCATGAATGGTGGTCTCAGCACTAGTTCCTACTTAACTGGCAACATACTTGAGGGCTTAACTAATAAACAGTAAGAAGGATAGCTAGATGATAAAATAATTTTCACTCCTATGGCTTTTCTAATCCATTTTCTAGGGTCACGTCCTACAGTCAACACACTGCTCTGATGCCATCTATAACGACCAAATCTCGAAGGATTTGAGTCTCTGTGCTTACCGTGCTAGTCCCTGGATCGAACTCGCTAGCACACATAGTATAGATGAATACCAGAATAGCAAGTGCATCATTTATTACATTGTATGATCCAGAATATATAAAATAAAACAATCTGCATAGCACTTGGCTAGCTTTATTCAATCAAACAGCGGAAATGTAGCAGCAAATAACGATGAGTCCCATCATAGCCCACTGGCTATGCTGAGTGCAGACTCGCGACCCTAACGGTACCTTACTCTTCGTCTGAATATCCTGCAACATGAGACGTTGCAGCCATATAGGTCAATACTTTGAATGTATTGGCAAGTTACACAGGAGTAATAATAGCAGACCTACATGTATATGCATAGTACAACAAAAGGAAGGCTTGAGGGTTTATTTTTGCATAAAGCTGGTTTTATCCTAATAACTACCTAATAGTCAAATAATTTATTTAGTTCTTTTATTACTACAATTAAATACACAAGGTTGAGTTGGCAAAATCAACTCCAACCTACCCTTTTATTAAGTTGCCCACAAATATTATTAAGTGTCACATCTGTCAAGATCATCCAACAACTGTAATGGCATAGTGGCTCAAATTTACCCATAATCGGGGGCACGGCTAATCATGATTAGTTTTAATACTCTGCAGAGTTTAGTACGCTTTACCCACTGGACCCAATCCGAAGATTGAGACAAAGTCTTTCAGAAGAGGTTCCCTTAACCACCTGACGGCCACATCCCACCTACATAAGCTACATCTGTCGACACTGTCTGGGCAAGGGTTCCAACAACTGATCAACTAAGCCAGATCCCATATAGCCAGTGGCCGCACATGGAAGCTACTAGTCACTAAGTCTGTCTGATCTTTTTGAACCTGGGCGGCATTCCACTTAGGGTGCACTCTCATGGGCGCAAGGCCTTAGAAAAGGTGCAAGACCCCATGATGCCTTCCCTCAAACACTAAGCAATACCACTTCTGCCCAGAGGTGAATTAAATCCTTAATTACTACTCAATTTAGTTAAATATGTAATCCTCACATAAACTCAATGTATACACGAACCACCCCCGTCTACAAAGCATAGCAAACTACAACTACCACGATTTGCAAAAGATGGGAAGATAGCTCAACAGCATATAGCAAAATAATATAGTAATCCTATACATGCAGATATTTATAGTGTGATATAACTACATGCATAGAAAACAATAGGTAAAGGTTGGTTGTCGGTGTCAAAACCGGCGGATCTCGGGTAGGGGGTCCCGAACTGTGCGTCTAGGCGGATGGTAACAGGAGACGAGGGACACGATGTTTTTACCCAGGTTCGTGTCCTCTTGATGGAGGTAAAACCCTACGTCCTGCTTGATTAATATTGATGATGTGGGTTACAAGAGTAGATCTACCACGAGATCAAGGAGGCTAAACCCTAGAAGCTAGCCTATGGTATGATTGTTGTTCGTCCTATGGACTAAAGCCATCCGGTTTACATAGACACCGGAGAGGGCTAGGGTTACACAGAGTCGGTTACAAAGGTAGGAGATCTACATATCCGTATCGCCAAGCTTGCCTTCCACGCCAAGGAAAGTCCCATCCGGACACGGGACAAAGTCTTCAATCTTGTATCTTCATAGTCTAGGAGTCCGGCCCATGATGATAGTTCGGCTATCCGGACACCCCCTAGTCCGGAACTCCCTCAGTAGCCCCTGAACCAGGCTTTAATGATGATGAGTCCGACGTGCATGTTGTCTTCGGCATTGCAAGGCGGGTTCCTCCTCTGAATAATTTATAGAAGATTGTGAACACCAGGATAGTGTCCGGCTCTGCAAAATAAATTCCACATACAACCGTAGAGAGAATAATATTACACAAGTTCAATCTGCTGACGTATTTTGTGGCGTAACGTCACACCACTACCAAGCCTTCAAATTGTTCTTATTGTTCCATCTCAGCGCGTTTAGCGAGGCGGTTTCCTTGGCACGTCTTGTCGAAGCAGAGATCGTGTTCCCCTTATTCCGGGATTCCCATCAATACGGATGTGGGTAACCCAACCGCGCCATCAATCGCGACGCTTGGGGGATAAGCGAGTTTTACCAGGCCGGTGGGGACGCGTGTTTCTGTCCGCCCATATAAGGGGATAAAGATCCAACCTTTGTACCTGCGCCTTCTTCCTCCTTGGCTTATCCATCTCTGCGAACTCGAGCTCTAGTGCCCAAGCCCGCACGTCTCACCTCAACCTTCTCCAAACATGTCCGGAGCGGGAGGCAAGTGGATGGCCTCCTCCGTCATGGAGGGGCATATCCAGAAGCTGCGTAGCGCCGGATACTTGTCCAGCGACATCGCGCATCGGCTCCCCGAAGAGGGAGAGCTCATCCCCACCCCTAGGCCCCATGAGAGGGTAGTATTCCTTCCCCATTTCCTCCGCGGACTGGGCTTCCCACTTCATCCCTTTGTCCCGGGGCTCATGTTCTACTACGGCCTAGATTTCCATGATCTGGCCCCGAATTTTATTCTCAACATCTCGGTGTTTATCATCGTGTGTGAGGCCTTCCTCTGCATCCAGCCCCACTTCGACTTGTGGCTCAAGACCTTCAGTGTCAAGCCGAAGGTTGTGAAGGGCAGCCAAGCGGAGTGCGGAGGCTCCATGGTGGGCAGGATGTCCCATGTTACGTGGCTGGAGGGCACCTTTGTGGAAACCATCAAGGGGTGGCAAATGGGGTGGTTCTACATCACCGAGCAGCGCGATCCTGTATGGGCAGCGGCCCCCGAATTCAGATCCGGCATCCCCACACGGCTCACCTCCTGGAAAGAGAGCGGCCGAATTTGGGGCGATTCAAAGGAGCTGACCGGACTCCAAGCCTACGTCCAAAAGCTGGTGGACAAGAAGCTCAAGCTTGTCAACGTAGTCCAGGTCATGCTCATTCGCCAGATTCTCCCGTGCCAACGACGGGGCTTCAATATGTGGGAGTTCGATCCGGCGCAGCACCCGACTTTGAATGGGCTCTTCGACACTACGTACGAAGAGATCTGGAAGGTGCTGTTCAAAGGCGCCGAGGCTCCCGCATCCGCTACCGAAGATCGCGGATTCAGCTCGCAGCGTCCGGCTGACGAGGTAAGTGATATTGTCATTTACGGGACGCTTGTTATTCATAGTTTGACTCTATGCGGGATCTAAACTCCCCTTCCTTTGACAGGACTGGCTGAAGAAGGCCGCACAGGCTATCTGTGCGGCCCCTTTGCCAGAGGACCCAGCTGACGCCCGCCTAACGGGGCTGCTGGCTCCGGCACCCCATGTGGTGCCGGAGAAGAAGGCCAAGAAGAAGGCCACGGGGACCCGGAAGAGTTCCCGTTTTCAGGTGCTATCGGACGACGAGTTCGAGGCCGACTCCTCCCACCAAGTCGAGGAGGAGAAGAAGAAAGCTTCTCCCCCAGCGGGGGGAGGGAAGAAAAGGAAGGCCTCCCCAACAAGGGAGGCCGAAGGGTCCAAGAGGGGAAAAACTCTTCCCTCGGACTATTCCGCCAACGCCAGTGACGACGACGAGGACTGGCCTCCAAGGGCCAAGCCTCTGGCGAGATCGTAAGTATCCGGACTCCCGAATAACTTCAAGGTTTTCACTTTCCGCCACATTATGTCTTTCTAATGCCGCATACAACCCTGCAGTCCGCCTAATGATGATCTCCCCACTTTGTCGAGCAGGTCCTTAGGGGCGTCGGATATGGATTCTCTTCCGACTGCCTCCACCCCCCGTGATGCGGACGATGCCGAGGTGGGATCCCAGGAAGGGACCCACCAGGAGGAGAAGGCCCCGGAGGTGTCGCAGGACAACCTCCCGTACTTTGCACCGGACTCAGCCCCGGAACCCATAGTGGCTCCGGAGTCCGGCGGGCGACCCCTTCGTAAGAAGGGCAAGACCGTGATGCCGGCTGCCTCCGTCCAACCGGAGGTGCCGGATAATTTGCTGGAGGCGCTCAACGGCGCCTCCATCAAAGAGGAACACCGCACTGTTATGAGTGCGGTGATTCAGAAGGTGCAGCTCGCCAAGAGCGGGCTGACCGAAGCCTGCAGCAGCCTTCTAACAGGCTTTGAGGTAAGAATTTCAATATATGTAAAATGGTACCGCATAGACAGTAGCCCCTGATGCTCGGTTCGGTATTCGAAAAGAAAAGCCAGACTGAGGATCTTTAAAAAGATAATCACAGGAGTCATGAAAATATGTCAATATGGGATTGCAGGCGGTGCTGCTGACCTTTGCCGCACTGACTGTGGAGGTCAAAACTTTGAAGGAAAACCTCGAGCGGTCCGAGAACAAGCTCGGCCATGCCAAGAAGCAGCTCGAGGAAAAAGAAGGTGAGTAATACCTTATGAAAATTGTACCTTATAGAAAAGGATTTGGTTGCAAGAAAAATGACAAGGATAACTGGGGTATTGCAGGGGCCACTAACGAGGTGGCGACCCTGAAAGAGGCGGTGGCCGCGGCCGAATGCAATGCGGCTGCGGAGCGCACCGAGCGAGAGAAACAGGAGGCGCGAGTGGCGGAGGTACAGCAAGAGATCCAGGATCTCGTGAAGAAACACGAGAGCCTGGAGCGTGACTCGAAGACTCGAGAGTCTGAGCTTGCAACGGCTCTTGAGAGTGCCAAAGCCGCTAAGGCCGAAGCCTACAAGACCCTCCAGGAGATAGAGGCGGTGAAGAAAATAGCAGCGGGTAAGGCATTTTTCATGCAAAGTAAGCATGTGAGTGTTAATTACCTGTTGCTTACCCGAATTTGGAGCTCTCCAGGAGCGTTCGCAGATCTTCCCCGCAGCGTGTCCCATGCTGTCGCATTCTACTGGGCCGAGGAGGGGTGCTCAACGGAGAAGGTCTTCTGGTCTCAGTATGCTGAGGCCGGACATCCGGTGCCCCTTAGCGACCAGCTGAAGCAGCTGGTCGAGCTCCATAAGGCGGCCGAAAAGGCCATGAAGGGCCTCATAGTTTGGCTGTGGCCTAAGGAGGCTATGCCTGGGAGCTACTTCAGCCTAGTGCGGCGGCTGGTGGACGCGTGCCCGTGGGTTGAAGTTATCAAGCACTCCGCCTGTATCGAGGGTGCGCGTCGGGCCCTTGCCCGCGCAAAGGTGCACGAGCGCAAGATGGATGCCCAGAAGCTTGTGACGGACCCCCACCAGAGGGCAAGGAGCATCGCACGCCCGAGATGTATTATAGGAGTGTGCTAAAGGGCGCACGCACTATTGTGGGTGAGTGCTCCAAAGAAGTAATATTTGAGTAGACTCGCATTTTGTTATCCTGTGCACTGAAAACTTGTTCATATGCGCTAAGCAACGCTTGTTAATTTAAAATATTACCTTCTGTGCGGCTGTTTATGAAATCTGAGAGATGGCAAGTCGTCGGCTTCATCCCCCATGCCACGAGTGCTGGGGTGTTCGGGATAAACTCGAGCGCTCTTGTTCCCATTTTTGGGTCCATCTAGGGAGGCGCTCAACACAACGAACAAGGCAACCGGACTTATAATGCTTGAACACTCTCACTTAGCCATAGAATTCTATAATTTTAAATTTCGGCGAAGCCCCTAGTTTTCGGAAGGCCGAATTTGGGGCGCTATCCACGCCTTGACCGACAGAATCCGGCTCCTCGCTCAAAGCGGCATAAGTCTTTAGGGACTCGCAAAGAACCTCTCGAACAGCAACCAGCTCTCGCCTCATCATGACGGTCAGTTTTAGCTTTCTCCACTGAGGCGTTAACCCAGCTCAACTGGGGCGCAATCGCAGTGGTTCTCCCAGTGCTACCTTAGCCGATAAAATGGAACGTAAGGTACCAAAACATGGGAGCCGGGCAAACCCAACTATTGACCCAAGAACATTATTCGGAGCCGATGCATATAATGCTATAAGTTCGGGGTGCCACACTTGTGAAAGTGTTCGGACTTATCACACCATAACGCGGGAAACATAAGCCCCTGGTGTATTTAGCCGTACCAAAACGTACGGATGCAACATGTCATAGATGAACATATGTGTAAGAAAGAAATGCAATTAGAAGCAAAAATGTGCTGCATTGCTTTATTCAAATAAAAACTGTTGTAAGTGCAGGACGATACGAGTGGTGCGGTAAGCAAGGGATGGGACTGTTTAACATGTCCCCCTCCAGGGGTAGGCTACGGAATAATGCATAAAACAGATTTAATGCTCATAATGGAGACCACCTGGATTTTCATTGTATCCTTTCTCCTTACCTGGCTATTGTATCGTGGGTTCGGCATGTCTGCTGCCGGACAGGGCCTCTGACGAACAGAGTCCTGTGGGTAAAAAAAAAGGAAAAAAAAGAAATGACACACTTAAGAGCCCCTGGTGTGGTTGAGCCGCAGTCTGGGCTTATCGTGGTCGAGCCCCTTGCCCCATGCCCATGGTATCTTCAGAGCGTAATGGAGTACGCGAAGGGTCTGTCTTAATGTTTTACAGGGGCTGGGGTTGGGGCCGCACTGCTATGCGTGCTCGGGACGTGCCAGGTGGTCGTGTTGTAGGTTACTCCAGGCACGCTTAGCTGTGTCTAGCCGCTTAGCAGCCGGACTCGAGAATTGCCTTAAAAGGTTGCTTTGTACTTCTGGCGCGAGAGCCGTTGTATGTTCCTCCGTTCAGAGGGAGCGTTCAGTGTTTCCGTTGACCGTGATGACTCCTCTAGGGCCTGGCATCTTGAGCTTGAGGTATGCATAGTGCGGCACCGTGTTGAACTTTGCGAACGCGGTACGTCCGAGCAAGGCATGATAGCCGCTGCGGAACGGGACTATGTCGAAGATTAACTCCTCGCTTCGGAAGTTATCCGGGGATCTAAAGACCACTTCCAGTGTAACTGAGCCTGTACAATTGGCTTCTACACCTGGTATGACGCCTTTAAAGGTCGTCTTGGTGGGTTTAATCCTTGAGGGGTCTATGCCCATTTTGCACACCGTGTCCTGATAAAGCAAGTTTAGGCTGCTACCGCCGTCCATCAGGACTCTGGTGAGATGAAATCCATCGACGATTGGGTCTAGAACCAATGCGGCGAACCCACCATGGCGAATGCTGGTGGGGTGGTCCCTTCGGTCAAAGGTGATCGGGCAAGAGGACCATGGATTGAACTTCGGGGCAACTGGCTCCATTGCATACACATCCCTGAATGCACGCTTCCGCTCCCTTTTGGGTATGTGCGTGGCATATATCATGTTCACCGTTAGCACCTATGGGGGGAAACCCTTCTGTACTCTATTGTTCGGCGGTCGGGTCTCTTCCTCGTCGTCGCTATGTAGCCCCTTGTTGCTGTTTTCGGCAATTAACTTGCCTGCCTGCTTGAACACCCAACAGTCCCTATTGGTGTGGTTAGCTGGCTTTTCAGGGGTGCCATGTATCTGGCTCAAGCGGTCGAGAATTCGGTCCAAATTGGACGGGCCCTGAGGTGTTCTTTTGAATGGCTTTTTCCATTGATTGGGTTTAGAGCCTCTGAATCCGGCATTGACTGACGTATCCTCACTATTATCGCCGTTAATGCGGTGTTTGTTTTTGTAGCGACGCGACCTGCCACTATGGTCCTTGATATCCGGACTGCCAGAATTTTTGTTGAGGTTGTTGCTGCGTGCTAGCCAGCTGTCCTCACCCGCACAGAAGCGGGTCATGAGTGATGTAAGGGCTGCCATGGATTTCGGCTTTTCCTGTCCCAGGTGCCGGGCAAGCCACTCATCGCGGATGTTATGCTTGAAGGCCGCGAGGGCCTCGACATCCGGACAGTCGACGATTTGGTTTTTCTTGGTTAAGAACCGTGTCCAGAATTGTCTGGTCGATTCGTCTGGCTGCTGAATTATGTGGCTTAGGTCATCTGCATCTGGTGGTCGCACGTACGTGCCTTGGAAGTTATCGAGGAATGCGGCTTCCAGGTCCTCCCAACTCCTGATTGACTCTGCTGGCAAGCTGTTAAGCCAGTGTCGGGCTGGTCCTTTAAGTTTGAGTGGGAGATATTTGATGGCGTGGAGATCGTCTCCGCGGTCCATGTGGACGTGGAGGAGATAGTCCTCGATCCAGACCGCGGGGTCTATTTTGCCATCATAAGATTCAATATTGACGGGTTTAAACCCTTCTGGGATTTGATGATCCATTACCTCATCTGTGAAACACAGTGGGTGTGCGGCGCCTCTGTACTGGGAAATACCGCGACGGAGCTCAAAAGAGCTTTGTCTGTTGTGTTCGGCCCGGCCGGACTTACTGTGTCCGGGGTGACGATGATTGTCACGTATCGTGGGGCGCCCACGTGATCCATAGATCGATCTTGATTGTCTTGCCTTATCCTCCAATATGTCTTGCAGGTCCGGAGTGTTCCCCTGTGGCCTTGTGCTTTTCGAGCGATGCCGGGGTACGGGTCTAGTGAAGGGCCTTGAGGCCTCTCTGTCGCGACCACGGGGTGGTCGATCAGCCGTATTGTCTCCTGGTGAAGCGGGATCATATGCCTCCACCTCTAATCGGAGGAGCAGCTTACGTTTGGGGTAGCTTTTGGAGGGGCGTTCGAGTTCATGCTCTTCGGCCGCGAGGACTTCGGTCCATCTGTCGGCTAGCAGATCTTGATTAGCTCTAAGCTGCTGCTGCTTTTTCTTGAGGCTGTTTGCCGTGGCCATAAGCCTGCGTTTGAAACGCTCCTGTTCGACGGGATCCTCAGGTACGACGAATTCGTCGTCGTCGAGGCTTGCCTCGTCTCCGGAGGGAGGCATATAGTCCTCTACCTCTTCTTCGGCCGCTCTCTCATGAGGGCTGGCGTCCCCCTCCTCCTGTGCTGGATCTTGCTGGAGTGGGTTGTCTTCGGCGCTATCTGGTGTATTATTGTCTCCGGTGCCGGAATCCTCATTCTTGCTATGGCGGGATTTAGAGCGGCGCCGCTGACGCCGACGCTTGGGCTATTTCTTGGAGGGGTCATCCTCCGCTATTCCTTCGCCGTTCCCATCCTTTGGGATATCTGCCATGTATATCTCGTATGAAGAGGTGGCTTTCCAGTGCCCGGTAGGCGCTGGTTCTTGGTCGTCTCCGGCATCGTCGTCCATACCGTCGATTTCCTCAGAGTCGTAATCTAGCATGTCGGTTAGATCATCAAAAGTGGCTACCAAGTGGGTGGTGGGTGGGCTCTGAATTTCTTCGTCGTCCGCATCCCAACTGTCCTGGCCGCAGTCCGGCCAGGCCTCTCCTGATAACGAGAGGTACTTTAGCGAACTCAAGATGTCGCCAAAAGGTGAGTGTTGAAAGATGTCCGCCGCGGTGAACTCCATGATCGGTGCCCAATCGGGTTCGACTGGAGGGGCCGCGGGAGGTTCGGAGTCCGGCACCTCAGAGTCACGAGCTTTATGGGGGACAAGATCGGTGTTCGGCTCTATCGCCGTAGAAGTTGCAGCCCCCGAGGTGGTGTCTAGCCATCCATCCTTGGTCTGCGCAGCCGGCTCCGAGTCGAAGATCGAAGCGGGTTCGAGTGCGGCCTCGAGGGTACTGTCCGGCTACAGAGCTAAATCATGCCCATCGTGACAGTACGGCACGCTCGGCTGTGGGTCGAATCTGTCGAGGATCAAGTCCCCGCGGATGTCGACCGTGAAGTCCAAACTTCCAAATCTGACCTGACGGCCAAGGGCGTAGCTTTCGATCTGCTCTAGATGGCCAAGCGAATTGGCATGCAGTGCAAAGCCGCCGAATACGAAGATCTGTCCGGGGAGGAAGGTCTCACCCTGGACTGTGTCGTTGATGATGATCGAAGAAGCCATCGAGCCTATCGGTGACGACACGGAGGAACTCTCAATGAAAGCACCAATGTCGGTGTCAAAACCGGCGGATCTCGGGTAGGGGGTCCTGAACTGTGCGTCTAGGCGGATTGTAACAGGAGACGAGGGACACGATGTTTTTACCCAGGTTCGGGCCCTCTTGATGGAGGTAAAACCCTACGTACTGCTTGATTAATATTGATGATGTGGGTTACAAGAGTAGATCTACCACGAGATCAAGGAGGCTAAACCCTAGAAGCTAGCCTATGGTATGATTGTTGTTCGTCCTATGGACTAAAGCCATCCGGTTTATATAGACACCGGAGAGGGCTAGGGTTACACAGAGTCAGTTACAAAGGTAGGAGATCTACATATCCGTATCTCCAAGCTTGCCTTCCACGCCAAGGAAAGTCCCATCCGGACACAGGACGAAGTCTTCAATCTTGTATCTTCATAGTCTTGGAGTCCGGCCGATGATGATAGTTCGGCTATCCGGACAACCCCTAGTCCGGAACTCCCTCAATGATCAACATGTAACTTTCCTTGGTTCTAGTTCAGAAGGTCACACTCCTGACAATAGTTCGCGTCGCACTCCGGACAATCTACACGTTTCACACAAATCAACAAATCAATCACTGGAACACGAAAAGAATCAAAACAAAACCAACAGCAAGAAAATCAATTTTAAAATTCAACAACAGAAGCTTAACAGCACCTAAATTGCACTACGGTCACAATACAAAAAGAATCACTCGATTCCGATAAGCGGTTTGAACGTTACGGCCTCCGGAAGGTTTATTTCAAATTCAAATGAATTCAAATTTGAAAAGTGCAGACATGTGCAAAGTTGGTACTGTGATAATGTGCTGGTTTTTGTGAGTGCATAGGAAAAAGAATTACCTAAATTGGATTTATAGAATAGAAGATATAGCTAAAAGAATGTTGGATGAAAATCTGTGAAAAACAAAAAGAAACAGAAATCTCCTGGTCCTGTAGCGAATTGCCACGTGTCAGCCTATGATTGGTCGGGGTTTGCTGTGTGTGCGTGCTCACCGGAAACAGAGGAAAAACGGCGGTGGCTTTGGGCGGCGGCGGAGGCGGGTTGGCCTGCTTCTCTCGCTCTGCAGCGAGTTGGGCAAACCCAGAGTGTCAGACGTGTGCACAATAGGGAGAGGGGTCGAACGGAGTAGGTGGTGCGGCTCTGCAGGTCCTTACGGCGGCGGCAACGACCGGCAAACGGCGGTGGTCTCGAGCTCCTCCGGCGAGATACTTTTCGCCCTAGCTCATGCTTGCGGCAACAGAAGACGGGGAAAAGGGCTGCGGGGTTCCTCGCGGAGGTTGGCTCGCGTGCGGTGCCCTGAAAGGTCACGGGGTCGAACAGGGGCGCAGATCGACTCGGGCTCGGGCGCGGCTGCATGCGCGATGCGGCACAGTGGTCTCCGGCTCGGGGAAGAGGACGAACAGACGCGGGACCCGCTGGTCAGTTGCTGGGGCGAGGTGGATCGGGGCGGGCGAGCGATGCGGGTCAGGTGCGGGCGTACCGCTTCGGCATAGACTGCGAGCGAGCGGGCTGCGGGGCTGGCGGTTGGCTGGGCCGCGGTTGCTGGGCCGCGCGCGTGCGCTGCTCTGCTGGCTGGCTGGCTGGCTGGCTGTTTTTTTAAAACAAAAACTACAGAAGTAATAACTAAAAATAAAACAACAATATAAAAACTAAATAAAAATACGTAGACACACAGTAAAATTTATACTACTAAAATAAACTACAGGAACACTAGTTCCTCACCTAATGCAATTTTGGAAAATTATTTTTATGGAATAGGCCACACAAACAGCAACAAAACAGTCAAATAAAATACTTTGGAGATTAACAAAAATACCAGAACATAACAGATGAACTGGAAATAATATTCTTGACATTATGAACATTTTTAAACAGGGGAGAAGTCATGTTATCTCCACTCCAGTAAATTGCCTTTAGTTGCATAATGAAAAGAATATTGCAGAAGAGCAAATAATGCATGGAAAATATGGTATGCATTTGTATGATCTAATAACATCCTAATTTAGGAATATTGGGATGTTACAGTGAGGGTGCGGTGCGATCGCGACAGCCGTGCTCAAGTCTACCTCCTTCTCATTTTGAAAACTTTAGGCAAGCTTGGCAAAAATGTGTGGCGAAGTTTGGCAATGCAAGGCCTAGACCCAAACAGGATAAGTACGTACGTACTAGGAGTACTAGTGTTAAAAAAGAAAGGTGGAGTTTTCCTTCACGGGATTTAATCGATACAAATCCTCGTTTCATTTGTCAATTAATGCGTATTTTTTCTCCAAAGACCAAAGAGCTATCCATCTCACTCCTCATCGCTTGATTAATGCACCGCCATGCAAACCAACCTTCTCACTTCCGCATGCATGCAGGGGATATTAATGTCCTTGGTTGCTAGTAGTGGCAAACCCCATCAATTTTGCCTCGATTAGTGTTAGTGGCCCTTTGCAAATTGTAATTTTGATATACTGGCCTTGTGTACAAAAAAATGGAGGTAGTAACTATATTTGACTTCCTTCCCCATTGCGGTGACGTCGACGATATCTTTTTTTTGTGGTTTGGCGAAGTGCGTTCGACGAAGAACACCATTGAGGGAGACCACGGTAAGTCGTTCGCAAGTGCCACCTGCAAGCCGAGACAACCGCCTTATTTGTATCCAGGAAATCCATTGAACCAAAGGACTAGTAATACTAGGAGTACACAAAAGCGCCGTCCGTCCAGCTTAGTGCGGTGAGATGGTTTCTCAAAGAAGACGATGGAGAAGCGGAGTCAGCGAAGAGTGAAATGATGGTTGCTTTGTCCGTGCTTTTGTGATTTGACGCCTCACTTCTTTGTGATTTGTGATAGGAGGGACAGGGGAGAAGCGTAATACGGTCACCGAACGTCAGAATAAGCTGATTATGGTCACTATATACGTTTTGCGGTGATTATATGGTCACTTTCTCATGGTTTAGTGATATGTCTCCAACGTATCTATAATTTTTGATTGTTCCATGGTATTATATTACCCCTTTTGGGTGTATATGGGCTTTATTTTACACATTTATATCATTTTTGGGACTAAACTACTAACCGGAGGCCCAACCCATATTGTTGTTTTATTGCCTGTTTCAGTATTTCGAAGAAAAGGAATATCAAACGGAGTCCAAACGGAATGAAACCTTCGGCAGCGTGATTTTTTGGAAGAATGTCATCCTAGAGACTTGGAGTTCACATCAGAAGATCCTCAAGGAGGCCAGGAGATAGGGGGGCGCCCCCCCCTACTGGGCGC
This sequence comes from Triticum aestivum, assembly GCF_018294505.1. Classification (NCBI taxonomy): domain Eukaryota; kingdom Viridiplantae; phylum Streptophyta; class Magnoliopsida; order Poales; family Poaceae; genus Triticum; species Triticum aestivum. The sequence goes on along the minus strand of NC_057804.1, from coordinate 109,430,289 downwards.
GCCCCCCTGTCTCGTGGGCCCCTCAAGCACCTCCCGACCGACTTCTTTCACCTATATAAGCCTACGTACCCTAAAACCATCGAATATCAAGATAGATCGGGAGTTCCACCGCCGCAAGCCTCTGTAGCCACCAAAAACCTCTCGGGAGCCCGTTCTGGCACTCTGCTGGAGGGGGAATCCATCACCGGTGGCCATCTTCATCATCCCGATGCTCTCCATGACGAGGAGGGAGTAGTTCACCCTCGAGGCTGAGGGTATGTACCATTAGCTATGTGTTTGATCTCTCTCTCTCGTGTTCCCTCTATGGCACGATCTTGATGTATCGTGAGCTTTGCTATTGTAGTTGGATCTGATGATGTTTCTCCCCGCCTATTCTCTTGTGATGAATTGAGTTTCCCTCTTGAAGTTATCTTATCGAATTGAGTCTTTATTTGAGAACACTTGATGTATGTCTTGCCGTGTTTATCTGTGGTGACAATGGGATATCACGTGCCACTTGATGTATGTTTTGGTGACCAACTTGCGGGTTCCGCCCATGAACCTGTGCATAGGGGTTGGCACACGTTTTCTTGACTCTCCGGTAGAAACTTTGGGGCACTCTTTGAAGTACTTTGTGTTGGTTGGATGAATTTGAGATTGTGTGACGCATATCGTATAATCATGCCCACGGATACTTGAGGTGACAATGGAGTATCTAGGTAACATTAGGGTTTTGGTTGATTTGTGTCTTAAGGTGTTATTCTAGTACGAACTCTTTAATAGATTGATCCGAAAGAATAACTTTGAGGTGGTTTCGTACCCTACCATAATCTCTACATTTGTTCTCCGCTATTAGTGGCTTTGGGGTGACTCTTTGTTGCATGTTGAGGGATTGTTATATGATCTATCTATGTTATTATTGTTGAGAGAACTTGCACTAGTGAAAGTATGAACCCTATGCCTTGCTTCCTATCATTACAATACCATTTATGCTCACTTTTACCTTTAGTTACCTTGCTGTTTTTATTATTTCAGATTACAAAAACCTATATCTACCATCTATATTGCACTTGTATCACCATCTCTTCGCCGAACTAGTGCACCTATACAATTTACCATTGTATTGGGTGTGTTGGGGACACAAGAGACTCTTTGTTATTTGGTTGCAGGGTTTTTTGAGAGAGACCATCTTCATCCTACGCCTCCCACGGATTGATAAACCTTAGGTCATCCACTTGAGGGAAATTTTCTACTGTCCTACAAACCTGTGCACTTGCAGGCCCAACAACATCTAGAAGAAGAAGGTTGTGTAGAGACATCATTCAGCATCGGATTGCACTCTATTGACCGGCCAAATAGTCTGCCTGGCGCCATGTTGACTAGTTAAATTGGCCATGTTCCTTGTGGGTCCCACCTGTCAGTTCGCATAGGGAAAAGGTTAGATAAACACAAATTTACGCAGGCGCGACAAGACTCCAACCCGTGCCCGGGAATCACCTGGTTGTGTATGTGTCTGTCAGGGCCTGATGTGTGCGCATGCACGTGTAGATTGAGCACTTGAGCGTGAGAGTGTGTGTTGGTCGTGTGGTGTACTGGTGTGTGCATGCATGTGTGCGTGTGTGCGTGTGAGTGTTGCGTGCGTGCGTGGCTGTGTGTGTACGTGTGAGTGTTGTGTGCGTGCATGGGTGCATGTGTTTGTGTGAGTGTTGCGTGGATGCAGTTCGTGTGCATGTGTGCGTGTGTGTATTGAAAGTGCGTTATGTCAACTAGAGGGGGGTGAATAGGCGATTTTTATGAATTCTTCACTGAGGAATTTGTCGGTGAGGAAATTCCTTAGCGAAGAACTATTAGCAGTGGAATAAGTACTCAGAAGTAAGCATGATAGAATACAAGCATGGTCATCATGATGAAATGAAGACTAGCACAGAGTACAGAAAGCGTAATCACAGGATAACACAAGATGAAGACAAACAGACTGAAGAAATTGAACTGAGGAAACTGAGAAAGTCTTCAGTCAAAGTCTTCAAACACAGATATGAACAAACACTCAACACAGTAATGAGGAAATGAAAGGGTTGAGGAAATAGAACCAGTAGGTTGGTGAAGACAATGATTGGTAGACAAGTTCCAACTGCTGTCTCAGTTGTACGTCTGGTTGGAGCGGCTGAGTATTTAAACTCGAGGACACACAGTCCCGGACACCCAGTCGCTGAGCACGCAGCTCAGGACACCCAGTCCTCACCGTATTCTCCTTGAACTAAGGTCACGTAGACCTCGTCCAATCACTCGTGGTAAGTCTTCAGGCGACTTCCAAACCTTCACAGACTTGGTCACTTGGCGATCCACAATTCCTCTTGGATGCTCTAGACCTTGACGCCTAACCGTCTGGAAGAAGCACAGTCTTCAAAGGTAACAAGTGTCGGATCCACGCAGGATCAATTTCTTCAGTGATGCTCAATCACTTTGGGTTTGTAGGTGTTTGGGTTTGGGTTTTCCTCACTTGATGATTTTCGCTCAAAGTCCTCGGAGGATGGGTTGCTCTCAAATGACAAGTGTCAAGTTCTCTCGGAGCAGCCAACCAGCTAGTGGTTGTAGGGGGCGGCTATTTATAGCCTAGGGAGCAGCCCGACATGATAAGACATAAATGCCCCTCAATGATATGACCGTTAGGTGGATAAGATATTTTGGGACAGCTGGCGCGCAGCACAGCAACGGTCGGAAATTTGACTCTCAAATTCCTCAGGGCTATCATGTTCCTCACTGTGTAGGTAATTCGCACTGGCGAATTCCTAACTCCTCAGTCAGAACAAATTCATCAGCGACCAGAAGAACTTCGTCTCTGTCACTGAAGAAAGTGACTGAACTGTATGAGATTTCCAAAGGCTTCACTCGAAGGGATTGGTAGGTGTAGGATTTTGAGTTGAGCATCACATGGAAATTTTTCCTTAGTATTTCCTCGACCCCCTTTAACAGTACGGTGTTTCCTATGACTCAAGAAGGAGAAAATGAAACTACGAAAACAAAAGTCTTCACGCTTCATGTTCCACAAATGAATACCAAGTCTTCAAGGTCACACCAATTTCTTCACTTTCAAAGTCTTCAGAAAGTCTTCAGAATATCAAAGTCTTCAGTTGAAGAACTTCATTTTTAGGGGTCGACTTTCTCTGTAAATATCAAACTCCTCATAGACTTATAGACCTGTGTACACTCACAAACGCATTAGTCCCTTAACCTATAAGTCTTCAATACACCAAAATCACTAAGGGGCACTAGATGCACTTACAATCTCCCCCTTTTTGGTGATTGATGACAACATAGGTTAAGTTTTCAACGGGGATAAACATATGAAGTGTATACACTGATATTGAGGAATTTGATTACAAGATATAGTAGAACTCCCCCTGAAGATGTGCATAGTGAGGAATTTGCTTTTGAGGCAATGCACATTTGAAGAGTTGAATCATGGAGATCTCCCCCTATATCTTGTAATTCATACACGCATTTGATATATAATATGAAGAATTTGAAATGCATGATGAAATATGGTGCCTGATGAGATTCAGCATGCGTGCAATGTCATTAACGAGGAATAAGCATGCAGAGCATAATGCAACAAAAGTATCAGCGCACCATCGGGTTTAAGATTACAACTCGATCCAAATAAAAGTTTCAGAAGAACGAGAGTTGTAACTTAAAAAATGCCCTTAATATAGACCCGCTTGAAGACTAACTCAGATTTCTCCCCCTTTGTCATCAAATGACCAAAAGGATTGAAACTGAGGACTAACGCCCCTGAAGAATTTCAAGTCGATGGAGGAGCGCCAGCGTTGTCGGGGTTGTTTGTTGTAGCAGGGCCTGCCGCAGTGTCGTCCAAATCTTCATACTCATCAGTGTCACGCGATGAAGAATAAGAGCTGGCCACCAAGGAAGGAACTTTGACCTTCTTGAATTTCTTCGGTGGAGGTGCAGACCAGTCAAATTCTTCCTTGAGACCCATATTCTTCAGATCTGCAGCGCTGTAGACATGAGAGAGAACAGCCCAGGTACGGTTGAAGGTTTCATGGAGGTAGTATTGGTTTTCTTCACTGCATTGTGTGTTGAGGTCATGTTGTGAAGAATTGAACCAAACTGACGCTTGACCCATTTATGATTGCGATCAACCTTCTGATGAAGACTGAGGAGTAACTCACGGTCAGTCATCACCCTGGGTGCTGTGGCTTGAGGATTTTGCTTGGCTGAGGTATTTGCGGCAGAGTCATGTGTGGCAGAATCGTCATTGGTAGAGTAAGATGCAGCCTTGCGAAATTGACCATCCAATGGACGAATGCCTTCATCGATCACAGCAGCGGCCTTGCCTTTATCATCAGCTGATGAAACTGTCCGTTTGAGGACTTCAATGGGAGGCAAGTAGCTACCGTGGTTCAGAGTGTCAGCTTTGTAATTCAGTGAAGATCTTGCCCTGATGAATCTCATAATCCAAGGAGCATAGGGCTTCAGCTCGAATGGTGACATAGCAATATTGGCCAGAGTCCTCATGAAGAAATCATGGAAGTTGACGGGAACGCCATGAATGATGTTGAAAAGCATATTCTTCATGATGCCAACGACTTCTTCATCATTTGAGTCGTGGCCTTTGATGGGACTCATTGTCTTCGTCAGAATTCGATAGACAGTCCGAGGCACATACAGTAATTCCTTGACGAGGAATTTGGTTCGTGGGGCCTGCCTTGGCTTCAAAGGCTTCATCAGCACTTGCATATAGTGATTTGAAAGTTCTGGTTCGTTGTAGATACAACGAGCATCATCAAGTGGAGGACTGAGTGGTAGAGCACGAAGCAATTCAGTTGCTGGTGCCTTGTAGTGAGTATTTTCAGACATCCAGTCTAATACCCAGGAGTTCACGTCTTCAGCGTCTCCGGTGATGTGCAGAGTTGCATAGAATTGAAGAATGAGTTCTTCATTCCAGTCACAGATATCAATGCAGAAATTCAGAAGTCCTGCGTCGTGAAGAACACTGAGGACTGGCTCAAAGCCGGGCAGAGACTCCATGTCCACATGAGGAATATGTGCATGATCGAAGACTTTGTCTTTGTTGAAGAGCACTGAGGAATAGAAATTGGCTTGGCTGGCAGTCCAGAAACGCCTCTTCCTTATGCGAGCAGAATCATATGGATTATAATCAGTGAAGAATACATGCTCGGCAAAGAAATCTTCAGCCTTGAACTTCTGTTTGCTTGAGAACGGATTCTTTTGCTTTGGCAGAGGGGTGTCAGTGAGTTGCATCACCACCTCAGGAATCGCGAGCTCAGGTTCTTCAGGCTGAGGAATTTCTTGTTCCTCAACAGGTGCAGTCTGAGGATCAGCAGCAGCAGGTTCATCAGCACTAGTGGCTGGAATTTCTTCATGCACAGAGAGAGTGGGTTGAGTTTCTTCAGAGCCCATTTGAACTGTTGGTGCAGGGGACTGAGGAATCTGTTGGATCGGGGTGAAGAGAGGAGTATTGGGATGCTGACTTTCCCAAAAGTCATCATTCATCACAGGTGTGGTGCACCCTATATCCACATCTTCATCTTCAATTTCCTCAACACCAGCCTCTTCAGCTGTGAACTGAGGCATAGGTGAGGAAATGACTGGCGTTGAAGGGATTGCGTCCACTTCAATTTCTTCATCAATCTGCTCTGACGAAGCAGCAGAATGATGTTCTTCATCAGATCCGATTGGGATCTCATAGTCTTCTCCAAAAGGAACAAGGTCCTTTGATGGCATGGAGGAAATCGGAACAGCATCAATTGGATTTTCGAGTGAGCTGGTCATTGGCTTCATTTTCTTCGCAGCCGAAGAATTTGACACAGCTGATGCCTTCCTTTTCTTCACTGCAGCTCGCTCTGCAGCCTTGGTCTTCTTCACATCAAATGCACATGGAAGAATTGGAGTTGGTGTAGGTGCAGATGGAGCTGAGGAATCTGGTTGATTTTCTTCAGGCGCAACTGATGCAGTTGCCCTGACTTCTTCAGTTTCTTCAGGCGCACCACTAGTGGATGCCCTGGCAATTTCTTCAGCGGCTGGAATGGGATCATCAGCCCTGGAACTAGCATTTTCATCAGCAGCCTGAACTTCATCAGCGGTGCTGGCATGTTCTTCAGTCGGCTGAGCTGAGACTTCAGCCTGAGGAATTTCATGTTGCGTTGGGGCAGCAACATTGGTGAATTTCTTCGTCAGGTTGACGAATCTGACTTTGGCTCCTTGCCAATCAGCATAGTAGGCATCAAAGTCATTGCTGAGGGCTTGAATTTCAGACTGAGCCTGGAGAAGTTCCTCAGGTGTCATTCTGACAACGTTTTTCTTCAGGAGCTTCTCCTTTCTGTATTGAGCTTTCTTAATCTCTCTTGCCTTTTCAAACTTCCATTTCTCTTCAGTGATGAAATGGGTCAACATATGACTTTGTCCAGGGGTCAGATGAAAATCAGGCATTGGGGTGTTTGGATCCTTGTGCCAGAGATCAATATAATCGAGGATTTTCCTCGGATCCAACAGCAGTGGCACAGATGTGCCTTTGGCTCTAGCGGCCTTCACCTGTCTGTCTCTGATGATTTCTGCAAGTTCATCATCAGAAGCTTCATCATCAGAAGGCACATGGAATGCGACCTGTTTCTTCTTTGGACTTGGCCGAGGACCTCGTCCAGCTGTTGCTTTGGTCTTCAGCAGAGTCGGGCCAGATGATGACTTTGGTGCAGCTGAGGAACTTGCTGAAACACCAGAGGCAATCGAGAAACCAGCAGTCCTTTGACATGTAGCCAGATGCACAGGAGCTGAGGACTTTGATGGAGCAGTAGCAGTGTGAGGAATTTGCCGTGAGGGCGCTGCTGAGGAACTTGGCCGTGAGGGCGCTGTTGGTGAAGCACTTGGCTTACGAGCAGGCTTCTTTGGCATGGATTTCCTCGGTTTGACCGAGGCCTCAGTAGCAGTAGCAGTGGCAGAATCCTCATTGAATTTCTTCACTGCCTCCTTGGCTTGTCTTGCCAATTTAGCTTGGCGCTTAGCCCATTCTTCAGGAAAGTCCTCACCACGTTTGATGCTTGTGGGATCAGCTACTTGGCCAGGTGCCAATGGAGCTCTTGGGCATGGAGGATTGAGGGCGAATTTCTTCATGTACTTTGGAGTCACATATCTGTATTCCCTCCATTCCCTTGCCCATCTCCGTTCAATCTTCTGAATGCGCACCTTGCGCTGATTTTTGTTTTCTTTGCCAAATTTTGCTTCATCAGGTGTGCAATAGTCAGCATAAATTTCCTCAGGGATTTCAAACGCAGTCATAACCTCAGGTTTCTTTCCTCCTTTCTGCGGCTTCTTACCGTCTGCCATATTCTTCAGTTGAGGAATTTGAACAATTGAGTTCTCTGAAGAAGTATGCAGTTTTTCTTCGAGGAACGCTGCAAATGAGTTAAGTTGATGAGAACCTAGTGATTCAGCAGCAGACATGAGTACCTGTGAACAGAGTACAGGTGCGAGGAATTCGGAGAGGTCATATGCGTTCTGAGAAGGTTTTTCGAAAAGAACAAGTTTTGAGGAATTTGACCAGATGAACCTTGAGGAATTTCACTAAGCGTTCTTGTCTTAGGTTCCAGAGTTGTACAGATCGAAGATCCACACAATTAGGGAATCTTGAAGAAAATGATTGCTTAGAGAAACAGTTCAAGATCATATGATGTGTGTGGTGTTCATATGTGTGAAGATTTGAAGAATAAACACCTTTGAAGATTTTCAGGAAAGCTTGAGAATCAAAGCGAGTAATAAAAGTAACTTTTAATTACCCGAAGTGAAGAACACGACGAACTGAGAAGAACAGATGGGAAGTTCGTCAGGTTAGATCTTCCTTGCCCTAACTCGGCGGAGGAAGACAGCTACGGCGGCGGCGGAGTGAAGATTTCCGCGGTCGGCGTGAGTACGACGGCGACGAGGTCGAGGCAGCGAAGCTCTTCCTCACCGGCGACGATGGAGTAGCGGCGGCGCTAGGGTTTGAGGAGCTCGAGCGGGAGAGAGAGGTCGAGCGGAGTAAATGAAGTGAGGAAGGGAGACAGGGGTATTTATAGACACGGTGAAAAACTGTTCGCCCGAAGATTTAGGACGAACGTGCCCCTGACCTTTCTCCTTCTCACGACATGTGTCACCCACGTACTGTGTAGTGGAGATCGTGTACGATCGTGGGTGAATAGAATAATGCATCGTGGGATGCGGAACAGTTTGAGCGGCAAAACCGAAAATTTGGATAAGATTTGTTTTAAAGTTTCGTTCGCAATTTCTTCAGCTGACAAGGACACAGTGAAGATTTTGAACGAGTTTCAAATAGAACGCACATGAAGAATTTGTGAATAGATTGGGTTGAGTATAGCATAGAGGGGGAAGGGTCCGATCACATTCACTTAGCAGAAAAAAGCAACTTGAAGAAATAGCTATAAGTGAATGCTGTAGAGGACACTCATATATATATATATATATATATATATATATATATAGCCAATGAAGAAAAACGAAGGAACAGTGAAGATTTTGAAAAGTTGAAGAATTTGAAAAACTGAAGAATTTCAAAACTGAGGAAAAACTCAAATTGAAGATTTTCAACTTTTTGTGGTGGCGTGACCCACCGTATAAGAATGATGATTTCAGACACCGCGTACAATTGTCGTAGGGTTCTGAGAATCAAATTCTTCATTAATTTCTTCACACTTAGAGTGTTATTCTTCATTGATTGAAGAAAAACGTTTCTTCATGTGTTGCACATCTAAGTCATCAATTTTGCATAAGTGTTAGGATGTGTGTCCTTTTCAAAGAACATTCGAAGATTCTAAGATATTTAGCTCACACCGCAACTTGCTAAATCTCTTCTCATCCAAGGGCTTAGTGAAGATATCAGCTAGCTGTTCTTCAGTCTTCACGTGCTCGATGGAGATGTCGCCCTTCAACACATGATCACGAAGAAAATGATGACGAATCTGAATGTGCTTTGTCTTCGAGTGCTGAACTGGGTTGTGAGCAATCTTGATGGCACTCTCATTGTCGCAGAGGAGAGGCACATTCTTCACGTTGACGCCATAGTCCTTGAGTGTTTGCTTCATCCAAAGCAGTTGAGCACAGCAAGAGCCAGCAGCAATGTATTCAGCTTCCGCAGTAGACAGTGATACGCAGTTCTGTTTCTTCGAGGACCAACAGACCAAAGATCGTCCGAGGAAATGACAAGTGCCAGAAGTTGACTTGCGGTCCACACGATCACCAGCATAGTCAGAGTCAGAATATCCAATGAGATCAAAAACAGAGCCCTTGGGGTACCATAATCCTAGTGTTGGTGTGTGAGCTAGATATCGAAGAATATGCTTCACAGCCTTATGGTGTGATTCCTTCGGTGCAGCTTGAAATCGGGCACACATGCAAACACTAAGCATTATATCTGGCCTAGATGCACATAAGTACAATAAAGAACCAATCATGGAGCGGTATACCTTGTGATCGAAGTCAATACCATTTTCATCAGTGCATAGATGGCCTTTTGTGGGCATAGGAATTTTGACGCCTTTGCAATCTTGCATGCCGAATTTCCTCAGTACATCTTTGAGGTATTTCTCCTGAGATATGAATATGCCATTGCGCTGTTGACGAATTTGAAGACCTAAGAAGAATTTCAACTCTCCCATCATAGACATTTGATATTCTTCACTCATCATATAGGCAAATTCATCACTATAACGTTGGTCAGTACAGCCAAAGATAATATCATCAACATATATTTGGCACACAAACAGTTCACCATCATAAGATTTAGTAAAGAGAGTAGGGTCGAGTGAACCGGGTGTGAAGCCATTCTTCACGAAGAATTCCTTCAATGTATCATACCACGCCCGAGGGGCTTGCTTGAGGCCATAGAGGGCCTTATTAAGTCTGAAGACTTTGTCAGGATTCTTTGGATCTTCAAAACCTGGGGGTTGAGCAACATATACTTCTTCCTCAAGCTTACCATTGAGGAATGCACTTTTCACATCCATTTGATATAAGATGATATCATGATGATTAGCATAAGCAAGTAATATGCGAATAGCCTCAAGTCTAGCAACAGGTGCAAAAGTTTCATCGAAATCAATTCCTTCAACCTGTGTGTAGCCTTGAGCTACCAGTCGTGCCTTATTCCTTACCACAAGGCCATTTTCATCTTGCTTGTTGCGGTAGATCCACTTTGTGCCAATGATATTATGCTTGCGAGGATCTGGACGTTTGACCAGTTCCCAGACATTGTTGAGCTCGAACTGATGTAATTCTTCTTGCATAGCCTGAATCCACTCCGGCTCCAAAAATGCTTCATCTACCTTAGTGGGCTCTGTGATAGAGACAAAAGCATAGTGCCCACAAAAGTTAGATAAATGTGAAGCTTTTGAGCGTGTGAGAGGACCTGGCGCTTCAATGTCATCGATGATCTTGTCAACTTGTACTTCTTTTGCAACGCGAGGATGAGCTGGTTGTCGTCGAGGTATTTGATCATTTTCCTCAGCACCATTGTCTTCAGCATTATCTTCAGGTGCGTCAGCTCGACGTTCTTCGCGTACTGGAATGAATTCTTCAGCAAATTCTTCAGTAGGAATGACATCCTCAGTTGCCTTGAACTTGATAGAATCCTCAGGTGCTGGTTCATCTAACACAGAAGGTAGGTGCTCTCTTTGCGAGCCATTAGTTTCATCGAACCGCACATCTACAGTTTCAACAATCTTGTGAAGAGCGATGTTGAAGACTCTGTAGGTGTGCGAGTCCTTTCCGTAACCAAGCATAAAACCTTCATGTGCTTTCGGTGCAAATTTAGAATTGTGGTGAGGATCTCTAATCCAACATTTAGCACCGAAGACTTTGAAATAACTCACATTGGGTTTCTTGTCAGTGAGGAGTTCATAGGCCGTCTTCTTGAAGAATTTGTGAAGATATACTCTGTTGATGATGTGGCACGCAGTATCAATTGCATCAATCCAAAAACGATGAGGCGTTTTGTATTCATCAAGCATAGTGCGAGCCATCTCAACAAGAGTTCTGTTCTTGCGCTCCACGACGCCATTTTGCTGAGGAGTATAAGGAGCAGATAACTCATGAGTAATACCAAGTTCATCAAGATAGTCATCAAGACCGGAATTCTTGAACTCAGTTCCATTGTCACTTCTGATGTGCTTGATCTTCACACCAAAGTTGGTTGAAGCCCTCGAGGAAAATCGTTTGAAGACTTCCTGCACTTCATGTTTGTAAGTAACAATGTGTACCCATGTATATCGAGAGTAATCATCAACAATGACAAAACCATATAGAGATGCAGCATTAGTGACTGCTGAGTAATGATTAGGTCCGAAGAGGTCCATGTGAAGCAATTCGAATGGACGAGTAGTGGTCATGATAGTCTTCGCTGGATGCTTGGCCTTGGTCATTTTTCCAGCTTCACAGGCTCCGCATAAGTGATCCTTGAGGAATTTGACATTCTCAATGCCAATGACATGCTTCTTCTTCGCAAGCGTGTGCAAATTCCTCATGCCTGCGTGACCAAGTCGTCGATGCCATAGCCAGCCTTCTGAAGCTTTTGCAAGTAGACACACGGCTGGTTGTGGTCCTGTAGAGAAATCAACAATATACAAATCTCCTCTCCTAAAGCCTTCGAAGACTTTGGAATTGTCAGCTTCCATAATCACAACACAGCGATACTTGCCAAAGACAACAACCATATCAAGATCACAAAGCATTGAGACTGACATGAGGTTGTATCCTAAGGACTCAACAAGCATGACTTTGTCCATGTGTTTATCCTTAGAGATCGCAACCTTACCAAGACCCAATACCTGACTTTTGCCTTTGTCAGCAAAGATGATATGCTTCAGATGTGACGGTGATAAGGGAGCATCCATCAAAAGATTCTTGTCACCAGTCATGTGATTTGTACATCCACTATCGAGGACCCATTCAGTGGTTTTGGGTTGATCATCCTGCAGATGAATTAGTGTAACTTACAATCTCATATGCTTCATCAGTGAAGAATATGATATTAAGTTCATCAGATGAATTTCATCAAGCGGTAAACAGATATAGCAGTATGAGGACGTGTGAAATGAAAGTTCATTTCATCATGGTTAGCCTGCGTCCTTTCAGGCAATTTTGTCAGGTCCCCAGCAAATTCTTCAGACGTTAAGGCACGTCTGGAGACCTGACCCTGCAGAAGAGATTAGTTCTTTTTCTTCACCACCCACATCTGAAGGGGTGGCAAAGAGTTCATCACTCTGCGAGCACCATACGAGAATGGTGGCATAGAAGCCAAACCATTTCGTTTCACATAAGAGGGGTTAGGGTAAGCATATGAATAAGCAGAGAAATTCTTCGAGGACTTATGAACATAATGATTTGAAGAATAATGTGCATATTCGTAGCCCTTAGCTCTACCCTGCGAAACAGAGTTGTTAGCACGATGATAATCATATGAGGACTTTGATCCATTTGAGGAATTTGATCCACGTGAGGAATTTGGTCCATATGAGGACTTGGATCCATATGAAGAATTAGGTCCATATGAAGAGTTTGTTCTGGGGTTCCTATTCTTCACAGGTGGTGTCATGAGGACATTCACCTGAAGACTTTCAACATAACTTTTGGGAACCCAGATTTTCTTCATAGGGGAACCGTTCCTGCAGTTAGTCCCAACATATCTAGCAAATACTTCACCATTCTGATTTTTGAACAGTTTATAGTTGGAGTCAAATGACTCATCAGAAGAATGAGGAGATTCACATGTAAAGCCAGATAACTTGGATGGATCAACTGGAGGTCCCTTTGCAGCAACCCATGAGGTTTTGGGGTACTGCTCAGGCTTCCAATATGTTCCATCAGCATTAAGTTTCCTCTCAAAGGCAATACCCTCTTTCCTAGGGTTTCTGTTGAGGATCTGCTTTTTGAGCACATCACAAAGAATCTGATGCCCTTTGAGGCTTTTGTACATGCCTGTCGTGTACAGTTCCTTCAGCCCTGCATCGTCAGTGATACTAGCAATGTCCTCAGATGAGGAATTAGTGATAGCTGAGGCAGGTGAAGAATTTGTAACAGTTGAAGCATTTGAACATTCAGGTGAAGAATTAGCAGATTCACGTTCAATGCACTTTAAGCATGGAGGAACAAATTCTTCCTGAGAAGTGCTGATTTGTTGAGCAAGTAATGAATCGCGCTCCTTCTGAAGATCTTCATAACTCACTCTTAGCTTCTCAAGATCTTGCTTTCTTTGAAGAAATTCATAAGAAAGTTTCTCATGATCAGATAAGAGAGTGTTATGATGACTTTGAAGGTTATCAAACCTAGACTGAAGTCTCTGAAGATTTTCAGTCAGGGCTTTAGTGCGATCCATTTCTTCACCCAACATATCATCACTTTTGTCTAGCATGTTTTGAACCTTTTCAAAAGCCCTTTGTTGTTTTACAGCAATCTTTGCAAGTTTAGAGTAGCTGGGCTTGAGATTCTCATCAGATTCATTTTCACTAGATTCAGAGGAGGTGTATTTGAGTACCTTTGCACCTTTTGCCATGAAGCAATAGGTGGGAGCGTAGTCATCATTATCTTCATCAGGCTTGTCGGTGGGGTCAGTTTCTTCAGTGTTGAAGATGGACTTGCTAACGAAAGCAGTAGCGAAGGCCAGACTCGCCACACCAGATTCGGATTCTTCAGACGCCTCCTCTTCCTCATTTTCCTCAGATTCAGCTTCAGAGTCCATTTCCTTGCCAATGAATGCCCGAGCCTTCTTGGAGCTGCTCTTCTTGTGAGATGAAGACTTCGAGGATTTTGATGACGAAGATTTTGACGATTTCTTCTTCTTCTTCGCATCATCAGAACTGTAATCCTTGTATTTCTTCTTCTTCAATTCCTTTTCCCACTGAGGACAATCTTGAATATAATGACCAGGTTTCTTGCATTTGTGGCACAGCCTTCTCTTATAGTCACTTGATGAGGAATCACTGCTTCTTGAGGATTTTCCAAAGCGACCACGTCTTGAGAACTTCTGGAATTTCTTCACGAGCAGTGCTAGCTCCTGGCTCAGTTCTTCAGGATCACCAAGGCTACTACCAGAGTCCTCACATTCAGACTCAGACACAACCTTGGCCTTCAGGGCACGTGGTTTGCCATAGCTCGAACCATAGAGATCTCTCTTTTCAGCAAGCTGGAACTCGTGAGTATTTAGCCTTTCGAGGATATCGGCAGGATCAAGAGACTTGTAGTCAGCCCGTTCTTGTATCATCAGACCCAGAGTATCAAATGAGGAATCAAGCGATCTCAACAGTTTCTTCACCACCTCATGGTCAGTGATGTCAGTGGCACCGAGGGCTTGAAGCTCATTTGAGATGTCAGTGAGGCGATCAAAGGTTTGTTGGACATTTTCATTGTCGAGTCTTTTGAAGCGGTTGAAGAGATTCCGAAGAACATCAACTCGAGAGTCACGCTGAGTTGAGACTCCTTCATTCACTTTGGACAGCCTATCCCAGATAAGCTTAGCAGTTTCCAAAGCACTCACTCTTCCATACTGTCCTTTACTCAGATGGCCACATATGATATTCTTCGCTTGAGAATCGAGTTGCTTGAATCTCTTCACATCGGTAGCGTTCAGTGAGGGTGAGACAGAGGGAACACCATTTTCCACAACATACCAGAGATCGTTGTCAATTGCCTCGAGATGCATTCGCATCTTGTTTTTCCAGTAGGGGTAGTCCGTCCCATCAAAGGTAGGACACCCAGCCGAGACCTTGATCATACCTGCGGTCGACATAACTAAAACTCCAGGCGGTTAAACCAAAATCACACAGAACAAGGGAGTACCTTGCTCTGATACCAATTGAAAGTGCGTTATGTCGACTAGAGGGGGGTGAATAGGCGATTTTTATGAATTCTTCACTGAGGAATTTGCCGGTGAGGAAATTCCTTAGCGAAGAACTATTAGCAGCGGAATAAGTACTCAGAAGTAAGCATAACAGAATACAAGCATGGTCATCATGATGAAATGAAGACTAGCACAGAGTACAGAAAGCGTAATCACAGGATAACACAAGATGAAGACAAACAGACTGAAGAAATTGAACTGAGGAAATTGAGAAAGTCTTCAGTCAAAGTCTTCAAACACAGATATGAACAAACACTCAACACAGTAATGAGGAAATGAAAGGGTTGAGGAAATAGAACCAGTAGGTTGGTGAAGACAATGATTTGGTAGACCAGTTCCAACTGCTGTCTCAGTTGTACGTCTGGTTGGAGCGACAGAGTATTTAAACTCGAGGACACACAGTCCCGGACACCCAGTCGCTGAGCACGCAGCTCAGGACACCCAGTCCTCACCGTATTCTCCTTGAACTAAGGTCACGCAGACCTCGTCCAATCACTCGTGGTAAGTCTTTAGGCGACTTCCAAACCTTCACAGACTTGGTCACTCGGCGATCCACAATTCCTCTTGGATGCTCTAGACCTTGACGCCTAACCGTCTGGAAGAAGCACAGTCTTCAAAGGTAACAAGCGTCGGATCCACGCAGGATCAATTTCTTCAGTGATGCTCAATCACTTTGGGTTTGTAGGTGTTTGGGTTTGGGATTTTCCTCACTTGATGATTTTCGCTCAAAGTCCTCGGAGGATGGGTTGCTCTCAAATGACAAGTGTCAAGTTCTCTCGGAGCAGCCAACCAGCTAGTGGTTGTAGGGGGCGGCTATTTATAGCCTAGGGAGCAGCCCGACATGATAAGACATAAATGCCACTCAATGATATGACCGTTAGGTGGATAAGATATTTTGGGACAGCTGGCGCGCAGCACAGCAACGGTCGGAAATTTGACTCTCAAATTCCTCAGGGCTATCATGTTCCTCACTATGTAGGTAATTCGCACTGGCGAATTCCTAACTCCTCAGTCAGAACAAATTTATCAGCGACCAGAAGAACTTCGTCTCTGTCACTGAAGAAAGTGAATGAACTGTATGAGGTTCCCAAAGGCTTCACTCGAAGGGATTGGTAGGTGTAGGCTTTTGAGTTGAGCATCACATGGAAATTTTTCCTTAGTATTTCCTCGACCCCCTTTAACAGTACGGTGTTTCCTATGACTCAAGAAGGAGAAAATGAAACTACGAAAACAAAAGTCTTCACGCTTCATGTTCCACAAATGAATACCAAGTCTTCAAGGTCACACCAATTTCTTCACTTTCAAAGTCTTCAGAAAGTCTTCAGAATATCAAAGTCTTCAGTTGAAGAACTTCATTTTTAGGGGTCAACTTTCTCTGTAAATATCAAACTCCTCATAGACTTATAGACCTGTTTACACTCACAAATGCATTAGTCCCTTAACCTATAAGTCTTCAATACACCAAAATCACTAAGGGGCACTAGATGCACTTACATGTATAATCACCACACCAGCTCATGATGCTACTGAAAATTATTATGAGGGAGGAATATATGCTTCTAGGAATTGCAATAATGTCAAGTTTCCTCTCTATGTGTTGGAAATCTTGAAGCTATGCTTGTTTTACTTTCCTATGCTAGTTGATTATTGTTCCTGTAAGTTGTTTGCTCACAAAATCCCTATGCATAGGAAGAGGGTTAGACTTAAATGTGCTAGTTATATGCTTCATAATGCTCCAATTATGTTTCAATTCTTATCTTTTATGTGAGCATCATTGTCATCATCATGCCTAGCTAGAAAGGCATTAAAGAAAAGCGCTTGTTGGGAGACAACCCAATATTTATCCTTACTGTTTTTGTGTGTTCACATGATTATACTACTGTAGTAATCATGTTTTATAGTTTTTTTCAATAAAGTGCCAAGTAAGACCTTTAGGATGGCTTACGGTGATAGTTGTGTTGATCCTGCCGAGAATCAGAAACTTTTGCACCCATTAAATTAGTTTTGTTAATTCACAGAAACGTGCTTCTGATCTGATTATTTTAGCTCTGGATTGGTACACAAATTTCTTAGGACTTCCTAATTTGGTACGATTTTTGGAGTTCCATAAGTATACGTTTGATACAGATTACTACAGACTGTTCTATTTTTGACAGATTCTGTTTTTCATGTGTTGTTTGCTTATTTTGATGCATCTATGGCTAGTATTAAGTGGTATGAACCATAGATAAGTTGGAGTACAGTAGATATTACACCAATATGAATTTAGAATGAGTTCATTACAGTACATAAGTGGTGGTTTTATTTTCTTATACTAACGGAGCTTACGAGTTTTCTGTTGAGTTTTGTGTTGTGGAGTTTTCAAGTTTTGGGTAAAGATTTGATGGACTATGGAATAAGGAGTGGCAAGAGCCTAAGCTTGGGGATTCCCAAGGCACCCCAAGCTAATATTCAAGGACAACCAAGAGCCTAAGCTTGGGGATGCCCCGGAAGGCATCCCCTCTTTCGTCTTCGTTCATCGGTAACTTTACTTGGAGCTATATTTTTATTCACCACATGATATGTGTTTTGCTTGGAGCTTCATTTTCTCTTGTTAATACTTGCTGCTGTTATTTAGAATAATGCTTTCCATCTTTAGTTTCAATAAAAATGTCAAGGATAGCCTTTGCCATTCTTATTTTGCTAGTATACATGTTGCTGTTTGAAAACAGAAAGTTTACCGCTGTTGCAAAAATTCCCTAGAAAAGTCAGAGAATGGTATAATGCTGAATTGTTTTGCATATTGAGCTCTGATAAATTTACTACAGTGGGAATTTTCTCTCATAATTTTTGGAGTTAGGGAAGTTTTATGAATCTTGCATTCTTTACAGACTGTACTGTTTTGGCAGATTGCTGTTATGTTTGCATTGTTTGCATATGTTTGCTTGTTTAATGATTCTATTTGAGGATAGGAGTATTAAATATGCAGAGGCATTTAGTATGCGATGTTGAATAATAATTTAAGTGATTTGTTACAGTAGAAAATGATAAGGTTTTGCATTGGTTTATACTAACCTATCTCACGAGTTCTTGTTGAGTTTGGTCTGGATGAAGCTTTTGATAAAAAGAGAAACCATGGTATGAGAGGAATTAAGGTGACACAAAGGTTCAAGCTTGGGGATGCCCAAGGCACCCCAAGATAATATTTCAAGAAGTCTCAAGCATCTAAGCATGGGGATGCCCCGGTAGGCATCCCACCTTTCTTCTTCAACAACTATCGGTTAGTATCGGTTGAGCCTAAGTTTTTGCTTCTTCACATGAGTTGTGCTATCCTTGCAATGTAATTTTATTTTGTTTTGCTTGCTGTTTGATTAGACTACCAAGATCTGAAATTCTTTAAAGAGAGAGAGTCTTCATATAGTTACATATTTATTTAGCTACTCATTGTTCTTCACTTATATCTTTCGGAGTAGTTTGTCATTTGCTCTAGTGCTTCACTTATATCTTTTTGAGAGTCTTTTAGAATAGCACGATATTTGCTATGGTTACAAATTTTGTCCTAGAATGATGAGCATCCAAGTCGGGTATAATAAAAACTATCATAGGAAGTGAATTGCATGCTATGATTAATTTGATGCTTGATGATTGTTTTGAGATATAAAGGTAGTAATGTTAGGGTCATGCTAGTGGGTAATTATGAAATTGAGAAATACTTTTGTTGAAGTTGGCAAGTCCCGTAGCATGCATGTATGGTAAAAGTTGTGTGACAAATTTGTTGCATGAGGTGCTCTTTTGATTGTCTTCCTTATGAGTGGCAGTCGGGGACGAGCGATGGTCTTTTCCTACCAATCTATCCCTCTTGGGGCATGCGTAGTAGTACTTTGCTTTGAGGGCTAAGTAGACTTTTGCAATAAGTATATGAGTTCTTTATGACTAATGTGAGTCCATGGATATACGCACACTCATCCTTCCACTTTGCTAGCCTCTATTGTGTCGTGCAACTTTCGCCGGTATCATGAACCCATTATTTACCTTCCTCAAAACAGCCACCATACCTACCTATTATGGCATTTCCATGCAACTTTCCACCATTCCGTTTATTATGACACGTTCCATTATTGTTGAAAGTGCTAGTTATCGACTAGAGGGGGGGTGTATAGGCGATTTTTATGAAAGTCTTCAAAATGTGGAAGTTTCAAAGACAAACAAAGACCTAATTGATATGCAGCGGAAGATAAACTACAACAAGCAAACCATAGTCAAGAATGCAATAATGTGAAAGTACAAAGACTAATAGCAGCTTAGTAGTAAGGATCGGGATGGAAGATAGTATGAAGCCAACCAACGATAGTAGTCAAGCAATAAAGTTAAACAGGTACGACAAATAGGCAATAACTTCACGAAGACAAACTCTAAGTAAAGGGAGGGAGAGGATAGAACCAGTCACTTGTTGAAGACACAAGATTTGTTGGACCAGTTCCAGTTGCTGTGACAACTGTACGTCTGGTTAGGGAGGCTGGGATTCAACTCAGAAGACTGCGTCTTCACCTTATTCCCCTTGAGCTAAGCACACACAGTCCTCGCCCAATCACTCTGGTAAGTCTTCAAGGTAGACTTTCGAACCTTCACAGACTTTGTTCACCGGCGATCCACAATGACTCTTGGATGCTCAGAACGTGACTCCTAACCGGCTGGAGGATACATAGTCCTCAAGTGTAATAAGTCTTCAGGTCACGCAGATAGAAAGACTTCAGTGATGCCTAACACTCTTTGGCTCTAGGTGTTTTAGCTTTGTCCTCGCAAGGATTTCTCTCTCTCAAAGGCTTCGAGGTGGGTTGCTCTCAAACGACAAAAGCCGTGTACTAACTCTGAGCAGCCACCAATTTATGGTGTAGGGGGTGGGCTATTTATAGCCACTAGGCAACCCGACCTGATATGTCCGAAATGACCCTGTGTCACTATGGAACTGACACGTGTTCCAACGGTTAGATTTCAAACACACACGGCAACTTTACTTGGGCTACAAGCAAAGCTGACTCATCCAGCTCTGGATAAGATTTGCTCTCATTGTCTTCGCTCGAAGACATAGGATTTGGGTTGAGCATCACTTCAGTCATTCTGACTTAGTTCACTTGGACCCCACTTAACAGTACGGTGGTTCCTATGACTCAACAAAGAAGAAAAGGAAACAACAAAACGACACAGTCTTCGCGCTCCATAGTCTTCACTCAATGTCTTCTCATGTCATAGTCTTCAATATGAATATCTTCACATACCACCATTGTCGTCAATGTCTTCATACATTTTTAGGGGTCATCTCCGGTAGGTAAACCGAATCAATGAGGGACACTACCTACGTTATCCTGCAATTCTCACAAACGCATTAGTCCCTTAACCAAATTTGTCGTCAATACTCCAAAACCAACTAGGGGTGGCACTAGATGCACTTACAATCTCCCCCTTTTTGGTGATTGATGACAAACTGGTTGAAGTTTTCAATGGGGATAAAGTATGTGAAATTGTAAAGGATAGGGTATTGTCTTCATAAGTGGAAAAGGCTCCCCCTGAAGATGTGCATATAAGTAATTTGCTTTTGGAATGCAAATGCACATGGCAGGTTGTACTTGTGGAGATCCTCTTCAACTTATGAAGATAATTCATCATGCATGAAATAATATAACTAAGAGAATGACATGCATAATGAAAAATGGACGTCTACAGAATGATCTAAGTGCGGAAGTTATCATCGCACATGGAAAAGCAAATAAGTAGCAGACGACCATCGAGTTTAAGTGTTACAACTCAAAGAACCAAATGTATCAAAAGAAAGAGTTGTAATCACTAGGCAAAATATAAAGCAACCGCCCATATGAACCCGCTTGAAGACTATCAAACTCATATGCTTCTCCCCCTTTTGTCAGTAAGGACCAAAAAGGTTTGAAGACATAGAGCATCTACTCGTTCCCATGAGGAGTAGGTGAAGCAGCAGGGTTCTCATTGTTGTTTGGCGGCGCAGACGAACTTGGTGCAGTGTCGACGCGTGCAGAAGTACGGGGTGGTGAAGTAGCATCGTCTTCATCATCGATCACTTTGGCATTCACAGTTGCCGCGGAGGAAGAATAGTCAGAGGTATCAAGGGATGGAGTTTGACGTAGGACAGCATTCCGTGGAGGAGTGGAGTCAAACTTGAATCTTTCAGTGAAGCCATCGTCTTGAAGATCTGCTTCAGCACTGAGCAGTGTCAAACTCTTCCATAATCGCCGACAGGTCTCGTGAGTGACAAAAGCATTCTTGGTGGCAAGATTTTGAAGGCGATTGACGTCCACCAAGAGGCTTTGCATCTGTCGTTCGAGCCAGTCATGCTGCTTGGGAAGACTATGCGAGGTTCTTCCTGCCTTGAAGGTGCAGATTGGTCAGTTGATGGCTTCTTCTTCATTGCAGCCATTCTGGGGTCAATGCCAGGACGACCAAGAGCCTTGCGCTTCTCAGCCTCATTGTAGGCTTGCACACACTTGTCAGCCAGACTCTTCATGCGCTCATGAGAGCCTTTAGCTTCTTCACGCTTCTTGATAAAGGCTTCTTTGAGCTCGTGCAGCATGATCTTGAAGTTTTTGACATCTTGCACGCTGAGCTTTGCCACATGCTTCTTGAAATGAGCTTTCTCATGGTCGATCTTGTAGTTCAGTTCAACGATGCGCTGAGCAAGAGCTAGCTCAGAAGCAATGGTGCCATTGAAGGAGACGCTGAGGCCAATGGGAAGTTGCTGATCTTCAAAGCTGAGATTTGGGGTGTCAACCCACTCATCAATGAAGTTATGTATGATTGCCACATCAAAGAGAGGCAAATCATTGAAGATCTCTACTTCTTCCTTGCTCTTGATCAGTTGCTCAAGAGCATCATCTGCAAGATCTTCATAGCTGGACAGATCAATGTGCTCTTCTCACAGAATGGCAGCAGGAGTCAATGTCTGATCAGTATTCTTGACGATTTTCTTTTTCTTCTCTGTCTTCTTGGAGATACGTGATAGATCTTCAGACTGCACACTGTCTTCAGGAGGTGCAGTGGCCAATGGCTTCGCACGTGAAGCTTTTGGAGGAGCAGCTGATTTTGAAGCCTTAGCCTTCTTTGGCTTCTGGGGCTTTGGAGTAGGAGCTGGGGCTTCATCAGTGTCAGCATCATCATCATAATGATCCACTTTGGCACCTTGGACCGAGATGTGAGTGATGAGGCCATCAAGGATGTAGAAAGGACCGATGACATTGGGTTCTGCATCACGTGAGCCGTCAGCACGGGGAGCAGAGGGACCAGGGTTGAAGTCTAATCCCAATGACTTCTTGTTTTCCTTGGCTGATGCCTTTGCATGCCGGAAGTTGCGCTTGAAGAGATTATCGTCACGACACCAGAGCAATGACGATGGGTCGGCATTTTCAGGCTGAGGTCCATGGACCATACAAGGATAGAAACCCTGTGCAATAGCTTCAGCTCTGTTCTTGGGTGGAAGGCCTCGATAGAGAATATCACCCCAAGGACTTTTGATAGCATTCTTCTCAGCATATTCCTGGGTCACAAACTTGTATTTGAACCATTGTTCAGCCCAATATCGTCGAATCCATTGGATTCGTGTCTTGCGTTGATTATAATTCTCTTCAGGATCTGTCTTGTAAAGCTCTGCGAGGTCATCAGGCAAATCTCTTGATGTTCCCCCATGATGCTGTCTGCCGCCCTTCCTTACTGATTTCTCTGCAGCCATGAACTTCAAACTAAATGGCTTCAACACGTTCAAAGGCTTCAAAGGCTTTCGCTTGCTGGACAAACAGGAACTGGCTTCAGGAGAGTTAATGTGATGCTGTAAGAATTCTGCAAACGAATGTAGACTATGAGAACCAAGGGATTCTCCCACGGACATGTACCTGTGATAGTATTAGAGATGCGAGGGAAGGGGAAGAGGTCATATGCATTCTCAGAAGATTTTGAAGATAAATCAGTTTGAAGACATTGACCTCATGATGCGAAGACAATCACTTATATGTTGAGAGTTGGTTCCAGATTTGTACGAATCCGTGAATAAGTACAAGTGAGGAATCTAACTAGATATGAAGCTTAAGTGAATATACTAGGCAGTATGAGATGCAGACAGAATAGATCTAACATTGTATAGGCAGAAACCAATTTTGGTAAATAGGATGAGTCTTTGAGGATCAAAAAGATGGTAAAAATAGAGTTGTATTTACCACACGAAGAAATGCTAGATGGGATGAATAGGAGACCAAGCAGTTCAATCCACCGTGCCCTAACTTGGCGACGGAGGACACCTACAGTGGTGGTGGAGAGGATGATGTCCGCGGCCGGCATGAGGACGGCATTGGAGAAGTCGCGGCAGCTAAGCGCTTCGTCACCGGCGTCGTCGAGAGCTAGCGGTGGCGCTAGGGTTTTGACGAGGTGGAGAGGTGGAAGAAGGTTTTATTTACCGCAGGGGACATGTATTTATAAGGAATTGTGCGGCACAGCGCAATTACGCAGGTGCCCCTGGCGGTTCACATCTGAGGGGCACATGGCAAGCATGCAACATACTCAGAGTTGTCCCACGTTCCCACGCCCGCCAGGTTTGTCGGATGGTTGTTCCATCTTCTCCGGATTTCAAACAATAAGGATGAATCATTTAAAACAGACTTAATGTTTGTCTCTGTGTCTTCTACTGACGAGGATGCAGAGAAGACATTCGACAGTTTCAATAGAATGCATATGATTTGGACAGATAGAGTTTGAGATAGAAAGCATAGAGAGATTAGGGTCCGATCACATTCACTTAGTTCAAAAGATTCAACTAGGAAGACATAGCTATAAGTGAATGCTGTAGAGGACAGAACACTAGTATATATATCAGAAAGCAATCAAATCAACATAGTGAAGAAAATCATGAAGATAAGTTGAAATTGAAGACAAACCAAATGCAAAGACATTGCAAAAATAACGCCATGGGTGAAACACTTCAAACCGAGAAATTTGGTGGTGGCGTTACCAACCGTATAGGAAGTATTAGACCCAGACACGACGCACAATTACTGTGGCGCTCCGAAGTAAAATTCCACATTAATGTATTCACACTTAGAATGTAAGTCTTCATTGATTGAAGATATACTTTACTTCGTGTGTTGCACATCTAAGTCATCAACATGCATAAGTGTTAGGATGTGTGCCTGATCACAGGACATTTGAGGATTCCAAGATATTTAGCTCACACCGTAACTTGCAAAAACCTTTTCTCGTCGAAGGGCTTTGTCAAGATATCTGCCAGTTGCTCTTCAGTGTTGACGTGAATGATGTCAATATCTTTCTTCATGACATGATCTCTGAGAAAGTGATGACGAATTTCAATGTGCTTTGTCTTCGAGTGCTGGACTGGATTGTTGGCAATCTTGATGGCGCTTTCGTTTTCACAGAAGAGAGGTACTTGTTTTAGATTGATGCCATAGTCCTTGAGAGTTTGCTTCATCCATAGAAGCTGAGCACAGCAAGATCCAGCAGTAATGTATTCAGATTCAATAGTTGAGAGTGATACACAGTTCTGCTTCTTTGAAGACCAACAGACAAGTGATCGTCCCAGAAAGTGACATGTGCCTGATGTAGACTTGTGATCCACCTTGTCACCAGCATAATCAGCATCCGAGAATCCAACCAGATCAAATTTTGAGCCCTTTGGATACCATAATCCGAGTGTTGGGGTGTAAGCCAAATATCGAAGAATTCGCTTCACAGCTAAGTGATGCGATTCCTTTGGTGCCGCTTGGAATCGAGCACACACGCAAACACTAAGCATAATATCTGGCCTAGATGCACATAGGTAAAGTAAGGAACCAATCATGGAGCGGTATACCTTTTGATCGAACTGTTTACCATTGTCGTCGGGACCCAGATGGTGTTTGGCTAGCATTGGCATTGTGTAACCTTTGCAATCTTGCATTCCAAACTTCTTCAGACAATCTTTGAGGTATTTTTCTTGAGATATGAAGATGCCATTCCTTTGCTGACGAATTTGAAGACCAAGGAAGAACTTCAGCTCACCCATCATGGACATCTGATATTGCCCTTGCATCATGTATCCAAACTCATCACTATACTTTTGGTTGGTGCAGCTGAAGATAATGTCATCCACATATATTTGGCACACAAACAGTTCACCATCATATGTCTTCGTGAAGAGTGTGGGATCGAGGGATCCAGGTTTGGAGCCTTTGCTCTTCAGGAAGTCTTTGATCGTATCATACCAAGCGCGAGGAGCTTGTTTGAGGCCATACAGTGCTTTGTTTAGCTTGTACACCATATCAGGATGTTTTGGATCTCCAAAGCCAGGTGGTTGAGCGACGTATACTTCTTCTTCAATCTTGCCATTGAGAAATGCACTCTTCACATCAATTTGATATAGCAAGATGTTGTGGTGGTTAGCATAGGCTAGCAGTATGCGAATAGCTTCAAGCCTAGCCACAGGAGCAAATGTTTCATCGAAGTCAATTCCTTCAACTTGAGTATATCCTTGAGCCACAAGACGTGCTTTGTTTCTGACGACTTGACCATTCTCATCTTGCTTGTTTCGATATATCCATTTTGTGCCAATAATGTTATGCTTGCGAGGGTCAGGACGCTTGACTAGTTCTCAAACATTGTTCAGCTTGAACTGTTGAAGTTCTTCTTGCATAGCTTGTATCCATTCAGGTTCCATAAAGGCTTCAACAACTTTCTTGGGTTCTGATATTGACAAAAAATAAAAGTGCCCACAGAAATTTGCTAACTGTGTTGCTCTTGAGAGAGTAAGTGGACCAGGTGCATTGATGCTATCAATTATCTTCTCAATTTGTACTTCATTTGCAACTCGAGGATGAAATGGACGAAGACCTTGCTCTTGCTGATCATTGTCATCATTGGGAGGATTGTCTTCAGTCTGAGCATTGTCTTCAGGTTGGTTAGGTGCAGAAATGATAAGTTCCTCTTCAGGTTGTGCATGATTTCACCAGTTCCCATCAGCTTGATAGATTCGTTGGGCGGAGCTTTGTCTAGTGTACTTGGCAGGAGCTCTCTTTGTGAACCATTGGTTTCATCAAATCGCACATCCACAGTTTCGACGATTTTGTAGAGATAGAGGTTGAAGACTCTGTAAGAGTGCGAGTCCTTTCCGTAACCGAGCATGAAGCCTTCGTGAGCTTTAGGTCCAAATTTTGACTTGTGATGGGGATCCTTGATCCAGCACCTAGCTCCAAATACTCTGAAGTAGCTGACATTTGGCTTCATGCCAGTACGGAGCTCATAGGATGTTTTGTTCAGAAGCTTATGGATGTAAACACGGTTGCTGATGTGACATGCTGTATCAATAGCTTCAAGCCAGAACTTTCTTGGTGTCTTGTACTCGTCGAGCATTGTTCGAGCCATCTTAATGAGGGTTCTGTTCTTGCGCTCTACGATGCCATTTTGCTGCGGTGTGTATGGAGCAGAGAACTCATGAGTGATTCCCATTGTATCCAGATAAAGATCAAGCCCGGTGTTCTTGAACTCAATGCCGTTGTCACTTCTGATATGCTTGATCTTGATGCCATAATTGTTCATGGCTCGATTGGCGAAGCGTCTGAAGACATCTTGCACTTTAGTCTTGTAGAGAATTATGTGCACTCATGTATATCTTGAGTAGTCATCAACAATGACGAAGCCATAGAGTCAAGCAGTTGTTGTGAGGGTAGAGTAGTGAGTAGGGCCAAATAAGTCCATGTGTAATAGCTCGAAGGGTTGAGATGTCGTCATGATTGTCTTCGAGGGGTGCGTTGCCCTAGTCATCTTTCCAGCTTCACAGGCACCACACAAATGATCCTTCTTGAACTTGACACCCTCGATGCCTATGACATGTTTCTTCTTGGCAAGTGTGTGTAGGTTCCTCATGCCAGCATGCCCCAGCCTCCGATGCCAGAGCCAGCATTCTGAAGCTTTTGCAAGAAGACATACGGCAAGTTGTGGACCTGCTGAGAAATCTACCATGTATGGATCATCTTTCCGATACCCTTCAAAGACTAGAGACTTGTCAGATTCCATTAGTACAAGGCAACGATATTTTCCGAATAGCACAATCATGTTCAAGTCACAAAGCATCGAGACAGGCATTAAGTTGAAACCAAGGGATTCAACAAGCATCACTTTATCCATGTGTTGATCCTTTGAGATTGCAACTCTACCTAGACCCAATACCTTGCTTTTACCAGTGTCAGCAAATGTGATGTGACTCTTGTCTGATGGATGTAAGGTTGAGTCCATGAGAAGACTTCGATCACCAGTCATATGATTAGTGCATCCGCTATCCATAATCCATTCTGAAGCATGAGGTGTCATACCCTACAGTACAGTTAGGGGGATAGGCTTCACCAAGAGTATTGTGAAGCATAAACATTGGACGGGCAAGAGGATTATTGAAGCTCAGATCAAGATTAGGACTGATAGGATGAATGGCAAACAATTCAGGAACAAAATACATAGTGAGACCATTTGGGCATTTGATCTTGCGCCCTACAAGATGTTTTAGGTCCCCAGCAATAGCATCAGACGCCTTTGATTTTCGGCTGGAGACCCTTCCCTGCAAAAGAAAGTTAATTCTTCTTAACCACCCACATCTTCAGGGGTGGCTTAGAAGCAATGAGTCTAAGTGCAGCATCTGAGAACTTCGGCTTTGGAGCCCTAGCAAATAGCCTTGCAGGAGATGAATGATACTCATATGAATAAGAAGAAAAGTTCTTAGTTCTATGAACATAGCGGTTTGAAGACACACACTCATATTCATAAGTTTGAGTACGGTTTCCCTGCAAAACATTGGCGTTAGGGTGACTCAGGTGAGTCCTCTATCTGTATGAAGCCTTTGGACCATATGACGCCTTAGGTCTGGGGTTTGTCTTCTTCCCTGGTGGTGTCATGATCACATTCACTGGAAGATTCTCAGGACAGCTTTTGGGAACCCAGATCTTCTTCATAGGTGGTCCATTCCTGCAGTTAGTGCCAATATACCTGGCAAACACTTCACCATTCTGATTCTTGAACAGCTTATAGTTTGCATCAAGGGATTCATCAATGATAATAGGATTAGCACAGGTAAAGCCAGATAAGGTGGATGGATCCACTGAAGGTCCCTTTGCAGCAACCCATGTGGTTTTGGGATACTGCTCAGGCTTCCAGTAGGAACCATCAACATTCATTTTCCTCTCAAACCCAACACCCTCTTTCCTAGGGTTTCGGTTCAGAATCTGCTTTTTGAGGACATCATAAAGTGTCTGATGTCCTTTCAGACTTTTATACATCCCCGTTTGAAGCAATGTCTTCAACCTAGCATTTTTATCAGCAATAGTAGTGGTATCCTCCGCAGAGGGGTTAGTTACCACATCAGTAGTTGAAGACAATGCAACAGTAGCAGCAGTGGAACATTCAGCAATAGAGGTAGCGTTATCACGCTCAAGGCATTTCAGACATGGTGCTTCAAATCCATCCAGAGCGGGACTGATCTGTTGAGCGCGAAGTGACTCTATCTCTTTTTGAAGATCTTCATGAGCCGCTCTCAATTTCTCAAGCTCTTGCTTCCTTTGAAGATAATCATAGGAGAGCTTTTCATGAGTGGTTGAGAGCGTTTCATGACGACTTTCAAGTTCTTGGTACTTAGCATGAAGATTTTTTATGTCCTCAACTAAGGACTATGAACGTGTCATTTCCGCGTCCAACAGGTCATATTTGTCTAACAGTTTTTGAGTATGTTCCATAGCTTTTTGTTGTTCAGTTGAAATTTTAGCAAGTGTTTTGTAGCTGGGTTTGGATTCACAATCAGAGTCATCTTCACTTGATATTTGAGAGTAAGCATCACGTGATTTTACCTTGGTACCACGTGCCATGAAGCAGTAGGCGGGAGCAGGGTCGTCCTTGTCATCAGCTTCAGCGTTGGTGTGGAAGTCACTGTCTTCAGTGTTGAAGATGGACTTGGCAACATAGGCTGTGGCTAGATCCAGACTTGCAACGCCAGGGTCGGACTCCTCTTCAGACTCCACCTCCGCCTCCTCAGAAGCAGACTCCTCCTCTGAATCCATCTCCTTGCCAACAAAAGCACGAGCCTTGCCAGATGAGCTCTTGTTATGAGATGAAGACCTTGATAAGGACTTGGAAGAAGACTTTGAAGATTTCTTCTTCTTCTTGTCATCAGAATCATATTCCTTGCTCTTCTTCTTCTTCTTCTCATTGTCCCACTGTGGACACTCAGAGATATAGTGTACAGGTTTCTTGCACTTGTGACATGTTCTCTTCTTGTAGTCATGAGTGGAAGCTTCATCATTTCTTGAGCTAGATCATGAAGACTTTATGAAGCCCTTCTTCTTAGTGAACTTCTGGAACTTCTTCACAAGCATAGCAAGTTCCTTTCCAATGTCTTCAGGATCATCAGAACTGCAGTCAGATTCTTCTTCAGATGAGGAAACAACTTTTTCCTTCAAAGCGCGAGTTCGGCCATAGTTGGGACCATAGATATCTCTTTTCTCAGAAAGCTGGAACTCATGTGTGTTGAGCCTCTCAAGTATATCAGACGGATCGAGTGTCTTGAAGTCAGGGCATTCTTGTATCATGAGGGCAAGGCTGTCAAAGGAGCTGTCAAGTGATCTCAGTAGTGTCTTGACGATTTCATGCTTGGTAATCTCAGTGGCACCGAGAGCACGAAGCTCATTTGTGATGTCGGTGAGGCGATCAAACGTGAGCTGGACATTTTCATTGTCGTTTCTCTTGAAGCGGTTGAAGAGGTTGCGAAGAACACTGATCCTTTGATCTCTCTGGGTTGAGACGCCTTCGTTGACCTTGGATAGCCAGTCCCAGACTAGCTTCGACATTTCCAGAGCACTCACACGGCCATACTGTCCTTTGGTTAGATGACCACAGATGATGTTCTTGGCAGTAGAGTCCAGTTGAATGAACTTCTTGACATCAGCAGGGGTGACACCTTCACCAGTTTTGGGAACGCCGTTCTTGACGACATACCAGAGGTCGACATCAATGGCTTCAAGATGCATGCGCATCTTATTCTTCCAGTAGGGATATTCAGTTCCATCGAACACGGGGCAAGCAGCGTAGACTTTGATTATCCCTGCAGTCGACATAGCTAAAACTCCAGGTGGTTAAACCGAATCACACAGAACAAGGGAGTACCTTGCTTTGATACCAATTGAAAGTGCTAGTTATCGATTTACTATAGTGGGAATTTTCTACAGTGGTAATTTACTACAGTGGGAATTTTGCATATTGAGCTCTGATAAATTTACTATAGTGGGAATTTTCTCTCATAATTTTTGGAGTTAGGGAAGTTTTATGAATCTTGCATTCTTTACAGACTGTACTGTTTTGGTAGATTGTTGTTATGTTTGCATTGTTTGCATATGTTGCTTGTTTAATGATTCTATTTGAGGATAGGAGTATTAAATATGCAGAGGCATTTAGGATGCGATGTCAAATAATAATTTTAGTGAGTTGTTACAGTAGAAAATGATAAGGTTTTGCATTGGTTTATACTAACCTATCTCACCAGTTCTTGTTGAGTTTGGTCTGGATGAATCTTTTGATAAAAAGAGAAACCATGGTATGAGAGGAATTAAGGTGACACAAAGGTTCAAGCTTGGGGATGCCCAAGGCACCCCAAGATAATATTTCAAGAAGTCTCAAGCATCTAAGCATGGGGATGCCCAGGTAGACATCCCACCTTTCTTCTTCAACAACTATCGGTTAGTATCGGTTGAGCCTAAGTTTTTGCTTTTTCACATGAGTTGTGCTATCCTTGCAATGTAATTTTATTTTGTTTTGCTTGCTGTTTGATTAGAGTACCAAGATCTGAAATTCTTTAAAGTGAGAGAGCCTCCATATAGTTACATATTTATTTAGCTACTCATTGTTCTTCACTTATATCTTTTGGAGTAGTTTGTTATTTGCTCTAGTGCTTCACTTATATCTTTCTGAGAGTCTTTTAGAACAGCATGATATTTTCTATGGTTACAAATTTGGTCCTAGAATGATGAGCATCCAAGTCGGGTACAATAAAAACTATCATAGGAAGTGAATTGGATGCTATGATTAATTTGATGCTTGATGATTGTTTTGAGATATAAAGGTGGTAATGTTAGGGTCATGCTAGTGGGTAATTATGAAATTGAGAAATACTTTTGTTGAAGTTGGCAAGTCCCGTAGCATGCATGTATGGTAAAAGTTGTGTGACAAATTTGTTGCATGAGGTGCTATTTTGATTGTCTTCCTTATGAGTGGCAGTCGGGGACGAGCGACGGTCTTTTCCTACCAATCTATCCCTCTTGGGGCATGCGTAGTAGTACTTTGCTTCGAGGGCTAAGTAGACTTTTGCAATAAGTATATGAGTTCTTTATGACTAATGTGAGTCCATGGATATACGCACACTCATCCTTCCACTTTGCTAGCCTCTATTGTGCCATGCAACTTTCGCCGGTATCATGAACCCATTATTTACCTTCCTCAAAACAGCCACCATACCTACCTATTATGGCATTTCCATAGCCATTCTGAGATATATTTCCATGCAACTTTCCACCATTCCGTTTATTATGACACGTTCCATTATTGTTGAAAGTGCTAGTTATCGACTAGAGGGGGGGTGAATAGGCGATTTTTCTGAAAGTCTTCAAAACGTGGAAGTTTCGAAGACAAACAATAGAAAAGACCTAATTGATATGCAACGGAAGATAAACTACAACAAGCAAACCATAGTCAAGAATGCAATAATGTGAAAGTACAAAGACTAATAGCAGCTTAGTAGTAAGGATCGGGATGGAAGATAGTATGAAGCCAACCAACGATAGTAGTCAAGCAATAAAGTCAAACAGGTACGACAAATAGGCAATGACTTCACGAAGACAAACTCTAAGTAAAGGGAGGGAGAGGATAGAACCAGTCACTTGTTGAAGACACAGGATTTGTTGGACTAGTTCCAGTTGCTGTGACAACTGTACGTCTGGTTAGGGAGGCTGAGATTCAACTCAGAAGACCGTGTCTTCACCTTATTCCCCTTGAGCTAAGGACACACAGTCCTCGCCCAATCACTCTGGTAAGTCTTCAAGGTAGACTTCCGAACCTTCACAGACTTTGTTCACCGGCGATCCACAATGACTCTTGGATGCTCAGAACGCGATGCCTAACCGGCTGGAGGATACACAGTCCTCAAGTGTAATAAGTCTTCAAGTCACGCAGACAGAAAGACTTCAGTGATGCCTAACACTCTTTGGCTCTGGGTGTTTGAGATTTGTCATCGCAAGGACTTCTCTCTCTCAAAGGCTTCGAGGTGGGTTGCTCTCAAATGAAAAAAGCCGTGTACTAACTCTGAGCAGCCACCAATTTATGGTGTAGGGGGTGGGCTATTTATAGCCACTAGGCAACCCGACCTGATATGTCCGAAATGACCCTGGGTCACTAAGGAACTGACACGTGTTCCAGCCGTCAGATTTCAAACACACACAGCAACTTTACTTGGGCTACAAGCAAATCTGACTCATCCAGCTCTAGATAAGATTTGCTCTCATTGTCTTCGCTGGAAGACATAGGATTTGGGTTGAGCATCATTTCAGTCATTCTGACTTAGTTCACTTGGACCCCACTTAACAGTACGGTGGTTCCTATGACTCAACAAAGAAGAAAAGGAAACAACGAAACGACATAGTCTTCGCGCTCCATAGTCTTCACTCAATGTCTTCTCATGTCATAGTCTTCAATATGAATATCTTCACATACCACCATTGTCGTCAATGTCTTCATATATTTTTAGGGTTCATCTCCGGTAGGTAAACCGAATCAATGAGGGACCCTACCTGCGTTATCCTGCAATTCTCACAAACGCATTAGTCCCTCAACCAAATTTGTCGCCAATACTCCAAAACCTACTAGGGGTGGCACTAGATGCACTTACAATCTCCCCCTTTTTGGTGATTGATGACAAACTGGTTGAAGTTTTCAACGGGGATAAAGTATGTGAAATTGTAAAGGATAGGGTATTATCGCTCTTGATTCATTGCATATCCCGGTACACCGCCGGAGGCATTCATATAGAGTCATATCTTGTTATAGCTTTGAGTTGTAAATCCATAAAAGTGTGATGATCTTCATTATTAGAGCATTGTCTCAGTGAGGAAAGGATGATGAAGACTATGATTCCCCCAAAAGTCGGGATGAGACTTCGGACTTTACAAAAAGAAAAAAAAAGAAAAAAAAAGAGAAAGGCCAAAAAGGAAAAAAAAAGAAAGGCCAAAGAAAAAAAAGGGGAGAAAAAAAATAAAAAGAAAAGAAAAATTAAAATGCGAGAAAAAGAGAGAAGGGACAATGCTACTATCTCTTTTTCCACACTTGTGCTTCAAAGTAGCACCATGATCTTCATGATAGAGAGTCTCCTATGTTGTCACTTTCATATACTAGTGGGAATTTTTCATTATAGAGCTTGGCTTGTATATTCCAATGATGGGCTTCCTCAAAATGCCCTAGGTCTTCGTGAGCAAGCGAGTTGGATGCACACCCACTTACTTTCTTTTGTTGAGCTTTCATATATTTATAGCTCTAGTGCATCCGTTGCATGGCAATCCCTACTCACTCACATTGATATCTATTGATGGGCATCTCCATAGCCCGTTAATACGCCTAGTTGATGTGAGAGTATCTTCTCCCTTTTTGTCCTCACAACCACCACCATATACCACCATAGTGCTATGTCCATGCCTTGCGCTCATGTGTTGCGTAAGAGTTGAAAAAGCTGAAGCGCGTTAAAAAGTATGAAACAATTACTCGGCTCGTCATCAGGGTTGTGCATGATGGGAGTATTTTGTGTAATGAAAATGAAGCATGGCCTAACTATATGATTTTGTAGGGATAAGCTTTCTTCGGCTATGCTATTTTCATAGGACATGATTATTTGTTAGTATGCTTTGAAGCATTATTATTTTTATGTTTTATAAGCTTTTATTTTGAATCATTTGGATCTGAACATTCATGCCACAATAAAGAAAATTACATTGAGAATTATGCTACGTAGCATTCCACATCTGTCTATTAAGCATGTCCTTACATAAAACTATTGTTTTTTTGTATCCCGCATCAATCAATATGACGAGACACCTTTAGTATATGCAGTGCAATATTAATTGCATCTTTCATATGATTTATAGCATGCGCTACTTCGAATTTGTTGAAATTCCATTTATGATGGGACGCTTTTAACTTGGCAGAGTCATATTGGTTGCATCTTTCATGTGGTGTCTAGCTTGCATTGCTTCTTATTTGTTGGAATGGTTTCTGCTTAGTTTACACAAAAAGTTGTGAACATGCCATGTCGTCTTGTTTTTCGTACATATTCCATCCTGGTATCATGTGTTTGCCTTATATCAAAGTAGTGACTGTCAGTATCATGCATGAATGAGTTCTGAAGAGAGAATTTTATTGCTTTTTCTTGTCAGTTTTACTTGACAATTCAAAATCAAGAAAGCGGAAGGAAGTTAGTAAGGCAACGGATAAAGGTTCTCCCTCCGAACGGAGGGCCTCTATAGTTTCTACTCCTCCACACCCCCAAGATGATTTCCAAGACAACACATGCATAGACACTCAACAAAGTTGTGTTTATGATGAGCACGTCTCCCCTAGTGCACCATCACCGGTGCTCCCTCTAACTTGGCACTATTATATGTGGTTGCATGTTATGTGTGATGTCTAGCTTGTATTGCTTCTAATTTTGTTGAATTCCATCTACTTACTTTACACATTATACTTGAATAAGACACGTGTTCCTGTTTCTAGAACATACAATATATGTCTATCACACCATGTTCTTACATCAAATTACTACTGTTGTGTAACCTGCAACAATCACTTACCATAACACATGTTTGACTTCAGAGTGTGATATAGGTTACATCTCGCATTCTTTTCTAGCTTGTACTACTAATTTGTTGAAATGGCACTTATGACGAGACAGTTTTAACTTGGTAGAGTGATATTCGTTGCATCTTTCATATGGTGTCTAGCTTCCATTGCTTCTAATTTGTTGAAATGCCTTCTCCTTAGTTTACACATCATAAGCTGTGAAATGTGCAATGCTGTGAATATGCAACGGCACTATGACGAGAGACCTCTAACATGGTAGTGTGATGTTGTTTGCATCTTGCATATGATTTATTTCTTGTACTACTTCACATTTGTTTAAACGACATTTATGATGAGACACTGTTAACTTGGCAGAGCGATATTTGTAGCATTTTTCATATGGTGTCTACCTTCCATTGCATTGCTTCTAATTTGGTGAAATGTATTCTTCTTAGTTTACACATCATAGTTCTGGTTATCTCTTCCATCTTGTTTTTCATACGTATTACATCCTCCTATCATGTGGTTGTCTAACATCAAATTTCAGTTCGTCTGCATCACGCATCAATTTGTTCTAAAGAACTAAATTATTATTCGTTTTTCTTGTCGGTTTGACTTAACATGGCACAGAGAAAGAGGAAGAAACACAGAATGACAGGGAATGAGAAGCGGATGAATCCTGCAGATTCTGCTGGTACTGATGGTGCAATAAAAGGTCAAAGTCCAGCGGAAAATTCTACAAACACGACATCCCATGCTACACGAGCTGCAAAAAAAGCCAAACAGAAACAAATAGCTACCACCAAACAAGCAGAGACAGCCCTAGTTCTTGCAACACCTACTACAGTACTACCAGCTGCACGACTTACTCGTGCGTCAACTGAGCTAACAACACGTTCCCAAGCTCCCTTGCCACCTGACACTACTTCCCAAGCACTCTTGACACAAGACGAGTTGGCAATATTAGATGAACCTTGTGAGCTTCAACAACAAGAAGGTAGTTGCTGGAGTCAAGTTACAGTTGCATGCTTCTTTATATGTAGTCTCATAGTTTGATGTACACTAACACTTCCTATGTTCGTTGTTGGACTAGCACCTAGGCGCAAGAGGAAACAAACATCAGGGATAATGCTCGATAGGTTAACTAAATCTAGAGGAGGAAGAATGAAGATCCGTTTTGAGGCAGGTTTAAAAAGGCCATGTGATGCTACAGAGTGAGCCAAGTTAGTATCAGAGGCAGCGGTTGCCGTTAGGTTTCATGTACGTATCCTCCCAACATGGATTCAGTACAGGAATGACAAAGACGAAACCCAGTTCAACACCTTCCTCGGCCATTTATCTATAAGTATGGTTATGTATGGAAACTAGTAATATCGTCTTGCTCTGTCCCATACTTTCTAGGTTGCTGATAATGAGACTCCCATAATTTTCAAGAGATGAGGTTCAAGTTGAATAGCCAAGATGATGCAACCAGACAAGCTTGCACCCATGTTTTCAAGTCTTCTCTGCGACAGTATCGGTATAACTTGAGGAAAACTCACTTTGAAGGCAAGCTAATAGTGAACTTTCCCAAACATCTCCAGTGGAAAATATATTGGATGAGGACTGGAGGGGCCTTGTTAAACACTGGTCTGATCCGAAGTATCAGGTACATTATATATGTGATCAGATCACATGTTGAAGTCCTATTTATGCATGTGCCACACAAATCTATCTTCTTGTAGGTGAATTGTTCAAAGAACAAGGCCAACCATACGAAAGTGAAATTCCAACAGACGACAGGACCTCATAGCTATATTGCACACTGCGAGGCTCTTGTAATTAGCTGTTGTTTCACTCTTTTCGCTGTACCATATTATCATATCTATATTGACTTGTTCGAAATGTAGAGGAAAGCCCGCAAGGACCAAAAAGTACCTGAACCAAATGTTGTGGAAATCTTCAAGGACTGTCACACCAGCAAGAAGAAGGGCATGACTACACCAGTCAAAGCCGCTGTTGTAAGTCCTTAATCCTCATGCCTTTTAACTACTACTTACTCTGACTTGTGCCTTGAACTGCATGGTTGGCAGCCAATGTCTATTACTCTTTTCAATTTTATACACAATTGTCTTAGCGTATCATTGCACCTTACAAGGTTTAAAACAGAGGAGTGATGTTCCTTTGATCTTCACCCATAATCTAGTTCCGTGCTGGACTTGCCCACACAATGTTACAATTGCCTGTTTGTCTGTTCTCAGTTGTTTTTTGATATGAATGATGTCATACTATGCTTACCGTATTATAAACTTCGTCTCTTTATCCTTAGTCCTCAATACAATGTGAAGAAATAGACAATACATTAGCGATGGTACATGGTCATATGTTTGGAACCTGGTTTTATTATGTACTTTGCAATAAAATACAACTAATATTTTACATGGGTTCACCAGAATAAGTTTTGTATATAGACCAAAGCTATTTTGTTTGGTTTTGCTGTCTCCTTAATATCTTTTGTTCTGGTACTACTAATGTAAAACCTCAACTTTTCAGCGAACTATGGAAAAAATGGTGGAATCCCCACCTTCTGAAGGTGGCGAGGCAACTATAACCGCAAATGTCAGCTCTTGCTGCAGTGGGTCAGTACCTGTCCACTAACAGTGCCAAAAGCACGTTCCTGCATAATACTGGATTGGTTGTTAAGGCAATATCACCCAAACTGCCTCATGATCAAGATATGCAAGCTCAAAGCAATGTTGTATCTGCGCTCCAGACACAAGTCCATTCCCTAACAGAGACCCTTTGTGAAACAAGGAGAGACATTGTTCGATGTCGTCAAGATATGCATGGTTTTGAAACCAGATTATCAAACATTTGCTATGTTGTTCAGGAGCCTAGGGGAAATGAAGGCAAGGGTTATGGTGCTCCATCAGACAATACAACATGAAAGCGTAATAGTCAGGTCAAATGAACTGAGCTTCTGAACTTCTGGTGGTGCATTTATCTGCTAGACTGTTAAGTTTTATGCCAACCTTCCTTTTGTTATATAGTTGTAATTTGTTTTGGTGCGATACAAAATTTATTCTTAACCTGCAGCCACCGACTGAAGAAAATAGCAAGCCATTTTTGTATAGTCTAGGGTGTTCCCTATATTTGCACTGGTGGCGATCTTTGATGCCGAGTGGATGTAATCTGTGCAATCGCCTTAATAGCCTAGCGTTAGTTTCGGCCTTATTTATTTCCTAGTCTTCTTTTCCCCTGGTTTGTTAGTGGACACAACAACCATGGGCCATATACGGGCCGTAGGATTCATGGGTCTCCTACGGGCCGTAGGATCCATGGGTCTCCTATGGGCCGTCGATAAATGGGACTCCAATAGGGCCGTAGAATCAGTGGGCCTCGGATCGTCGAATAAATGGGTCTATATGGGCCGTAAACGAGCGTAATTGGTATCGGCCCAGCATGATAACAGGTCGTTAATAGGCCGTAGGACAGCAAAGGCTTAATTCTGTCATAGGCATAACGGGTCGTTAATGGGCCAGAATATAGGACGGACTGGAAACGGCGCAACGGGTTAACAGGCCAGAAATGGGCAGACTCTTGCCATGGGCCAAATTTTGCCCATTAGGGTAACAGGTCAGTAACAGGCCGACTCTTGCCATGGGCTGAATTTGGCCCATTAGGGGAACAGGCCAGTAACGGGCCGGAAGTAATCGAGGGACGAAAAGGAGCCCAAGAACGTATGGGCCGTCAATAGGCCAAAAGCTAACAAGGGCTAGAAACGGCCCATGTAAATCACGGGTCGTTAACGGGTACAAAGAAAATTATTCATTATGGGCAAGAGTCACCGTGGGCCTGTAAAGGGCCGAAAGATACGAAGGCCTCATATGGGCCGAAAGACATCATGGGCCATACATGGGCCGAAAGTGAAATGGGCTGGTGTTATATTCGACGGCCCACATGACGTTGTTGGGCCGATTTCCTTTAGGGCCTAACGGCCCGTGAGTTAACGGGCCGTAAAATGGGCTATTTGCGAAGGGACCGTTAATAGGTTTTTCATGGGCCAGCCCGTTAACTTTTGACCAAGTCAAACGGACCAGCTTTGTAAGCTAAATGGGTCAGTGGTGGGCCGTGGCACGTGTCGACATATCATAGGCGCCTATCTGACCCACTGACGAGCTGACACGTGTTTTGTTCGGCCAATAAGAATTTTACACGTGGAAATTTCCCATTGGTCGGGGCTGTTAACGGGTTATCTGATCCAAAACCCGACCCGATAGCTTAACGACATTCCGTTATGGTGGATGCCACGTGTCGGTCACCCTTGACGAAAGCACTTCTGTGACGCGCGATTTATCGTCATGGAAGCGGACACTTCCGTGATGATAATTTTGGTAATGTCATGGAACACTTCTATGACAGCCCAGGTATGACTATCTTGATTCTGTCATAAAATCTTCATGAATGTACATGCATGACAAAAAATGAAACCTAGTGTGACAAACACGTATCATCACGAAAGTGTATTTTTTGTAGTGCATGTTGATCATATCTACTATATGACTCATGTTCGACCTTTCGGTCCTTCGTGTTCAGAGGCCATGTCTGTACATGATAGGCTCGTAAAGTTTAACCCAAGTATTCCGCATGTGAAAAACTAGCTTACACGCATTGTATGTGAATGTAGAGTCTATCACACCCGATCATCACGAGGTACTTCGAAACGACAAACTTTTGCAACGATGCATACTTAGGGAGAACACATTTGTCTTGAAATTAAGTGAAGGGATCATCTTATAATGCTACCTCGTCCTAAGCAAAATAAGAGGCATAAAAAGATAAATATCACATGCAACCAATATATGTGACATGATATGGCCATTACCATCTTCTGCTTTTGATCTCCATTTCCAAAGCACCGGCATGATATCCATCGTCACTGACATGACAATATGATCTCCATCATCATGTCATCATGTGGTTGTCTCACCAACTATTTCTTCTACAACTATTGCTAACGCATAGCGATAAAGTAAAGCAATTAAATGGCGTTAAATCATTGACACACAGGTGATACAATAAATTAAAGACAACCCTATGGCTCCTGCCAGTTGTCGTACTCATCAACATACAAGTCGTGAACTGTTGCGGAATGTACCATGCAATTTCAAAAAAAATCCTATGCTCACACAAGATCTATCTAGGAGATGCATAACAACAAGAAGGGGAGAGTGTGTCCACATACCCTCGCAGACTGAAAGCGAAAGTGTTTGTTAATGCGGTTGATGTAGTCGAACTTTTTCTCGTTCCGACCGATCAAGCACCAAACGTACGGCACCTCTGGGTTCTGCACACGTTCAGCTCAATGACGTCCCTCGAGCTCTTGATCTAGCAAAGTGTCGAGGGATAGTTCCTTCAGCATGACGTCATGGTGACGGTGATGGTGAAGTGATCCACGCAGGGCTTCGCCTAAGCACTACGTGAATATGCCCGGAGGCGTAAACTGTGGAGGGGGCGCCGCACACGGCTTCGAACAATGTATGCGTGTTGTAGGCGCCCCCCCCCCCCCCGTATATAAAGAGGGAGGGGGAGGAGGCTGGCACTAGGCGTGCCCAAGTAGGAGGAATCCTACTTGGGCTCCTAGTTGGATTCAGCCCCCTTTCCTTTTATCGGAGGGGAAAAGGGGGAAAGAAATAGAGGGGGAGAAGGAAAGGGGGGCGTTGCCCCCTTCCCTAGTCCAATTCGGCCTCCTTCCCTATGGGGCGCGTGCCACCCCTTTGTGGGCTGGTGTGCCTCCCTCCTATGGCCCATATGGCCCATATCTTCCCCCGGGGGCGTTCCAGTAACCCCCCCCCCCCCCCGGTACTCTGATATGTACCCGATACATTCCGGAACACTTCCGGTGTCCGAATACTATCATCCAATATATCAATCTTTACCTCTCGGCCATTTCAAGACTCATCGTCATGTCCGTGATCTCATCCAGGACACCGAACAACATTCGGTCGCCAAATCACATAACTCATATAATACAAATTGTCATCAAACATTAAGCGTGCGGACCCTACGGGTTCGAGAACTATGTAGACATGACCAAGACACCTCTTCGGTCAAACCAACAGCGGAACCTAGATGCTTATATTGGTTCCTACATATTCTACGAAGATCTTTTATCGGTCGTACCGCAATGACAACATACGTAATTCCCTTTGTCATCGGTATGTTATTTTCCCGACATTCGAT
Organism: Triticum aestivum; assembly: GCF_018294505.1. Classification (NCBI taxonomy): domain Eukaryota; kingdom Viridiplantae; phylum Streptophyta; class Magnoliopsida; order Poales; family Poaceae; genus Triticum; species Triticum aestivum. Next base: position 109,389,284 of record NC_057804.1, on the reverse strand, counting down.
CGTCGGTATCTTCATACCTAGTTCAATCTCGTTACCGGCAAGTCTCTTTACTCGTTCCGTAATGCATCATTCCGCAACTAACTCATTAGTCACATTGCTTTCAAGGCTTATCATGATGTGCACTACCGAGAGGGCCAAGAGATACCTCTCTGATACTCGAAGTGACAAATCCTAATCTCGATCTATGCCAACCCAACAAACACCTTCAGAGATACCTGTAGAGCATCTTTATAATCACCCAGTTACGTTGTGACGTTTGATAGCACACAAGGTATTCCTCAGGTATCTGGGAGTTGCATAATCTCATAGTCAAAGGAATATGTATAAGTCATGAAGAAAGCAATATCAAGAAAACTTAACGATCATTTTGCTAAGCAAACAGATGGGTCTTGTCCATCACATCATTCTCCTAATGATGTGATCTCATTCATCAAATGACAACACATCTATGGCTAGTAAATTTAACCACCTTTGATTAACGAGCTAGTCTAGTAGAGGCTTACTAGGGACAATGTGTTTTGTCTATGTATCCACACATGTATCAAGATTCCGGTTAATACAATTCTAGCATGAATAATAAATATTTATCATGATATAAGGAAATATAAATAACAACTTTATTATTGCCTCTAGGGCATATTTCCTTCAGTCTCCCACTTGCACTAGAGTCAATAATCTAGATCACATTGTAATAATTCTAACACCCATGGAGTCTTGGTGTTGATCATGTTTTGCTCGTGGAAGAGGCTTAGTCAACAGGTCTGCCACATTCACATCCGTATATTTTTTTGCATATCTCTATGTCTCCCTCCTTGACTTGATCACGAATGGAGTTGAAGCGTCTCTTGATGTGTTTGGTTCTTTAGTGAAATCTAGATTCCTTCACCAAGGGAATTGCTCCAGTATCGTCACAAAAGATTTTCATTGGACCCGATGCACTAGGTATTACACCTAGATCGGATATGAACTCCTTCATCCAAACTCCTTCATTCACTGCTTCTGAAGTAGCTATGTACTCCGCTTCACACATAGATCCCACCACGACACTTTGCTTGGAACTGGACCAACTGACAGCTCCACCATTCTATATAAATACATATCCGGTTTGTGACTTAGAGTCATCCAGATCAGTGTCAAAGCTAGCTTCGACGTAATTGATGTCTGCTAGAACTACGTCGGTATTTCCCCAAAGAGGAAGGGATGATGTAGCACAGCAACAGAAGGTATTTCCCTCACTGATGAGACCAAGGTTATCAAACCAGTAGGAGAACCAACAACACTACGTAAATAGCACCTGCACACAAATAACAAATACTCGCAACCCGACATGTTAAAGGGGTTGTCAATCCCTTTCGGGTAACGACGCCTAAAATTGGCAAACGGACATGACAGAGTTGTAAATATTGATAAATCGAATGCCAAATAAAATAGATTGCATCAAGGTATTTTTGTATTTTTGGTTCAATAGATCTGAAAATAAAAGGCAAATAAAATAGATCACAAAGGCAAATATATTAAAGAAGAGACTCGGGGGCCGTAGGTTTCACTAGTGGCTTCTCTCGAGAAAAATAGCAAACGGTGTGTAAACAAATTACTATTGGGAAATTGATAGAACTTCAAATAATCATGACGATATCCAGGCAATGATCATTATATAGGCATCACGTCCAAGATTAGTAGACCGACTCCTGCATGCATCTACTACTATTACTCCACACATCGACCTCTATCCAGCATGCATCTAGTGTATCAAGTTCATGGAGAAACAGAGTAATGCAATAAGAACGATGACATGTTGTAGACAAGATCTATTTATGTAGAAATAGACCTCATCGTTTTTATTCTTAGTAGCAACGATACATACGTGTTGGTTCCCCTTCTGTCACTGGGATCAAGCGCCGTAAGATCAAACCCACTACAAAGAACCTCTTCCCATTGCAAGATAAATAGATCAAGTTGGCAAAAAACAAATATCGGAGAAGAAATACGAGGTTATAAGCAATCATGCATATAAGAGATCAAAGAAGACTCAAATAACTTTCATGGATAAAAAGATAGATCTGATCATAAACTCAAAGTTCATCGGATCCCAACAAACACAACGCAAAAAGAGTTACATCATATGGATCTCCAAGAGACCATTGTATTGAGAATCAAACGAGAGAGAGGAAGCCATCTAGCTACTAACTACGGACCCGTAGGTCTACAAAGAACTACTCACACATCATCGGAGAGGCACCCATGGGCATGATGCAACCCTCTGTGATGGTTTCTAGATTGGATCTAGTGGTTCTGGACTCTGTGGCAGCTGGAATTGATTTGCGTCGACTCCCCTAGGGTTTCTGGAATATTGGCGTATTTATAGTGCAAAGAGGCGGTGCAGGAGGCCACCAAGGTGGGCATAGCCCACTAGGGCGCGCCTGGGCCTCCAGGCGCGCCCAGGTGTCTTGTGCTCACCTCGGCCCCCCTCCTTGGTACTTCTTTGGCCCATTTGATGTCTTTTGGTCGAAAAAACCAGAAAAAGTTTCGCTGCGTTTGGACTCCATTTGGTATTGATTTCCTTTGATGTAAAAACATGCAGAAAAGAGCAACTGGCACTTGGCACTATGTAAATAGGTTAGTACCAAAAAATGATATGAAATGACAATAAAATGATTGTAAAACATCCAAGAATCATAATATAACATCATGTAACAATAAAAAAATTATAGATATGTAAATAGGTTAATTCTTGCTCGCCCTCGAGTAGGTAAATGATAAAAACAGAATTTTTGATGTGGAATGTTGCCTAAAATGTCTTCTCATATTCTTTTCTTTATAGCATGGACATTTGGACTTTTATATGATTCAAAGCAATAGTCTGGTTTTGACATGTGATTTAAATACTCAGCCGTATCTACAAGCAATCATGTCTTTCCAAATATCATTGCTACAATAAGTTATCCCTAGCCCATCATGCTCAATCATTGATCCATTCATGAAACACACTCGCATATTAGCTACTACCAATGCTCAAGTATGATCATAGTGCCCCCTAGTTGGTGCTTTATAAGAGGAGATGAAAACTCAAATTAAAAATAAAATTTCATAAAGTAAAAGAAAGGCCCTTCACATAGGGAAGTAGGGATTTGTAGAGGTGTCAGAGCTCAAAGAGAAAAACTTAGAGATAAATTTTTTTGAGAGGCATACTTTTCCCACCAACAAAAACGACTTAGAGCTCCCAACACTTTCCAAGCTAGATACATCATAGGTGGTTCCCAAACAGAAAATAAAGTTTATTCCTTTTTTCAACCATACTTTCATTTTCCATGGCTAGCCGTATCCATGGTTGCCCTCCATACCAACACTTTCCAAGGAATTTATTATTTGACAACATAAAGTAAATTCATTTTTCATTTCGGGATTGGGCATCCCTAATACCTTTGCCTTACTCTCGTGCAATGACAAGTGAATAAACACTCATCGTGAGAATAACACATCTAGTATGGAAAATATTGGCCACCCCTCACCGCCTAGCGAGCGGTACGAGCACACAAAAGAGAAATTTATTTTGAAAATTAGAGATGGCACATAAAAATTTGCTTAGAATGTCAAAAGAATACCACATATAGGTAGATATAGTGGACTCATGTGGCAAAACCGGTTTAAAGTATTTTGGATGCACAAGTAGTGATCATACTTAGTGCAAAATGAAGGCTAGCAAAAGGTTGAGAAGCGACCAACCAAGAAATGAATAATCTCATAAGTGAGCATTAAGCATAATTAACACTGAAAAATGCACCACAAGTAGGATGTAATTTCATTGCATGACTATTGACTTTCGAGCTTGCATAGGGAATCACAAACCTTAACACCAATATTCTTACTAAACCACAATTACTCATCAACATGACTCACATATCACATCATCATATCTCAAAACTATTACTAGGAATCAAGTTTATTTTGTCCAATGATCTTCATGAAAGTTTTTATTATATCTTTCTTGGATATCTATCACTTTGGGACTAATTATCATGTGTTGCTTTTGATAAGATCAAACAAGTATAAGTGAAGATCATGAGCATAATATTTCTTTCTCTCAAAATAATTTAAGTGAAGGAAGAGAGAATTTCTTAAAAAAATTACTAACTCTCAAATAAATCTATGTTAAGCAAGAGAGTATTTCTTCAAAAATACTAAAGCACACCATGCTCAAAAAGATATAAGTGAAGCACTAGAGCAATTCCATAGCTCATAAAAATTTAAGTGAAGCATAGAGAGCAATTCTAACAAGTCATGGAATAATTTTGGCTCTCTCAAATAGGTATGTCCAGCAAGGGATAATGACTTACAACACAAAGCAAAACAAGTAAAGACTCATATCATACAAGACGCTCCAAGCAGAACTCATAGTATGTGATGAATAAAAATATAGCTTTGAGTAAAATACTGATGGACGTTAGAAGAAAGAGGGGATGCCACTCGGGGCATCCCCAAGCTTAGTTGCTTGCTTCTCTTTGGATAATAGCTTGGATACCATGGTCATCCCCAAGATTAGGCTCTTCTTACTCCTTATTACTTCATCCATCGTAACATCACCCAAAACTTGAAAACTTCAATCACACAAAACTCAACAAAACCTTCGTGAGATCCGTTAGTATAAGAAAACAAATCACTACTATAAGTACTGTAGCAAACCAATTCATATTTTATTTTTGCATTATATCAACTCTATTACAACTTTTCTATGGCAAAAACTCATCAAAGAAAACCATAGAATCATCAAAACAAGCACACAACGCAAAGAAAACAGAATCTGTCAAAAATAGAACAGTCTGTAGCAATCTGGATATTTTGAATACTTATGAAACTCCCAAAATTCTGAAAAATTAGGACGACCTGAGCAATTTGTATATTAATATTTTGCAAAAAGAATCAGAGAAAAAGCATGTTACTGTGATTTATAAACAATATTTTTGTGAGTGCATAAGTTTCTGTTTTTCAGCAAGATCAAACAACTATCACTCAAGCAGATCCTAAAGGCTTTACTTGGACCAAAACTAATTAAAACACAAAAAAACAATCATAACAGTATCATAATTGTGCAAACACTCAAGAACAAAAGCAAAAATAATTTTTATTCATTGGATTGACTCCCAACAAGCGCTATTGTTTTACGCCCTTAGCTAGGCATAAAGCAAGGATCTAAGTTTTGTCGTCCTTCTTCTTAATTTCCTTAGAGGTGTTTTCATCATGGGGTTTTGTAAAAACAACATAAAAAATATTATACATAGAATATTTAGCATTATTGAGTTGCTCATTATCATAACCCCTTTGATTTTCGGCAATAATACAAGAGTAATGTTAATAAACATTATTGAAAACTTGTTGGATTATGTCTAAAATGGGGACTTCCTTTTTAAGATTCTCATCAAATATTTTATTATCCCCAAGTAAATGTCTTATTGCATAAACACTATTGTAAAGAATTTCATCTATCACAGGCTTTTCATGATTCATACCTAAAAAACAAAGATTTCCCTAGCTTCCCGTATGATGTAGTCAAACTCATTCATAGGAACAAGAGTGGCGAACTTTTTAGCATTAGGGTTCTTTATAGCGGGGAGCTCAAAAAACAATCTTTGCAAAGTGGGATGAGTACGGATAAATTTTCTTTCAAGTTTCAGAACTAGTGCTGAAATAGCCTCTGCATAAGATCTAGTAGTTCTAAGTACATGAGCATCATTAAGACTTAGATTTCCCACACAATTGAAAATTCTTGGATACGTTCCATTCCCATAACATTCCCTTGCCCCAAGATAAAAGCTTTAGCATTCAATCTTAGGAGTTAGGCCGTCATCTGTTGCTGCCAACCGAAATCACTCATGATTGGAAGCAAAGGATAGATCTGGGAAAAGAACGGCGAACGAAAAAGAGGGAGAATAAAACGGCAAATTTTTGTGAAGTGGGGGAGAGGAAAACAAGAGGTAAATGGCAAATAATTTAAATTGTGAGAAGATGAGATTTGTGATTAGGAACCTGGTAGATGTTCATGATCCTCCCCGGCAACGGCGCCAAAAATTCCTTTTGATGTCTGCTAGAACTATGTCAGTATTTCCCCAAAGAGGAAGGGATGATGCAGCACAACAACAGTAGGTATTTCCCTCAGTGACGAGACCAAGGTTATCGAACTAGTAGGAGAACCAAGCAACACTACGTAAACATCACCTGCACACAAATAAGAAATACTCGCAACCCCACGCGTTAAAGGGGTTGTCAATCCCTTCCGGGTAACGGCGCCTGAAATTGGTAAACGGACGTGAGAGAGTTGTAAATATTGATAGATCGAATGCCAAATAAAATAAATTGCAGCAAGGTATTTTTGTATTTTTGGTTTAATAGATCTAAAAATAAAAGGCAAATAATATAGATCGCAAAGGCAAATATATTAAAGAAGAGACCCGGGGGCCGTAGGTTTCACTAGTGGCTTCACTCGAGAAAAATAGCAAACGGTGGGTAAACAAATTACTGTTGGGAAATTTATAGAACTTCAAATAATCATGACAATATCCAGGCAGTGAACATTATATAGGCATCACGTCCAAGATTAGTAGACCGACTCCTTCCTGCATCTACTACTATGACTCCACACATCGACCGCTATCCAGCATGATCTAGTGTATTAAGTTTATCACTACTAGGAAAAGGCCTACTAATGGCGCACCGGTTTTGCCTACTAATGGCGCACTACCGGTGTGCCATTAGTACCACACCACTAGTATTTTTACTAATGGTGCACCACTGGTGAGCCATTAGTATCTGGTATACTAATGGCGCACCAGGCAGTGCGCCATTAGTATGTAACACCATGCGCCATTAGTATGCCTCCCGGGGGGCCATATGTAACCATCTGCTTTGCCATACTAATGGCGCACTCTGCCTTGATGCACCATTAGTATCCTTTGGCATACTAATGGCGCACCTTGTGGTGATGCGCCGTTAGTATGAATATTTGTTTTTTTTACTTTTCTGATTTTTGCACAGGTTACAAAATATATTATTGGACAGAATATAGACAGCAGCACACATCAACAGCAGATTCATCGAATACAATAGAAGATTAGTCTCCGAATACAATTCGTCATACGAATTCATTAAAGTTTAATTACAACATGAGCCAATCAATGTTTCAGAACTACACATCACTACTTTCGTCTCGAGTCATCGGACAGGAGCGTGGATGAAGCCGCCGTCTGTCGTGATGGTCATGAAATCGTGGTCGTTGTCACCCTGCATTTGTAGTGTTCCATCTATCTCATTGTTGGACGGTTGATATCTAAGGTAGAACTGCCCCGAGGTATGAAGGACATCTTGATGGATGATGTCCGCAAACTCCAACTGGAAGCGAAAGAATTCTTGTCTGAGGTCCACGTCCTAGATTGCCGACAAGTTCGCGGCCCAATCTTTGAGATTATCTGGTAGCAGAAGGTGATGATGATCCCTTACGATCGCCCGCATGTGATGGAGGGCGTAGTAGGCATCCTTCTGACCGCCAGGCGGCTGCTTGATGCAGCAGAACTTCGTATTGTGTGAGAAGGTGTGCTTGCCATACTTACGAACTGCCCTGGTGAAGGTGCCTCCAGATTTGGCGTAGCCGGGGAGAACATCATCAAGAACTTTCTTGACATTTGTGTAGTCTATCTTGGAGTTACGGTTTGGGTCGAAATACGTGGCCATGGAATATTTCGGGCTTAAGAGGATGAGTGTGCAATGTGTGTAACTGCACAGAACACGGAATGTTAGAAAAAACGATCGAAATCTAAGAAATCATATGTTACAGGGCGGTTAAGGGATGACTTACTCGAGAAAGTAAGCCACAAGGAAGTTATCCTTATCTGGGTTTGCCAGAATGACGCTTTCGAGGTGTGAACTCGCAACTTGGCGGTCCCCAGCGCTGCTCAAGTGCTTGGCATGCATGTAGAAGGGGTCGACTATCACGATGTTCGGGGTCTTGTCTCTAATGATCCGCATCTCCATACTCAGCGAAAACAGCCGAACGAAGGTGTAGTGCAGTGGATGAAGGTTAAACATAGCAAAGATGTCATCAAACCGCAGGACGATCATACCCCCGATGTCGCCATCCACAAAGCCCTTGCCCTCTAGCACCTTGGCCACGAAAACCGGGTATGCCACATCATTCTCTCTGAGACGCCGCTTCTCCAAAGAAAGAACACTGTCGTGCAGACTCCGCATAGCACCGATTGCAGCATTGAGCATATTTGGCGATAGCATCACCCTACCCGCCACATGCACCCTCCTCGAGATATCCTTAGGTGAAGGTGGCCCGTCCTGAGCACGGATCGAACTCGGTGCCGGCTGGCTCGCACTGGCGCCCTTGTTAGTCTTTCGTTTCCGTCCCTTCTTCTTGATCTCCTGTAATGGGACCGAGTTCTGCTCATAGACCGCCTTCTTGAGCTTGTTGGGGCTAATAATATTTCGCACCTCAGCTATCTGAGGCTCGGTGAAGGCGGGAGCTGGAGGCGTCTCCTGAGAACTGAACGCCAGACAACGCCTGTTGCAATTGGATTTCTTCGCCGTACCAGCTAGATTGCGGTCGTCTTGGTTGGGTTCTTGAGAAAGAGGCCCGCAGAACTTGTCAGCGTACCCATGTTCGGCAAAGTACTTATCGACATTGGTAAATGTACCGTCGTCGTTGTCGTCGTCGTCCGGATCCTGTGCCATAGGGATGTCCGTATCCTGTGCCATAGGGATGTCCAGCACAGGGATGTCCGGCAGGTCCGGTAGCATTGCGTCGTTCTTGCCATGGCTTGGCGCTGGCACGACTGGCGGTCTTGTCTATGGGGTGCTATCCCCCGCCCCCAAACGAATCTGGCTCTTCGGCCAAAGCAGGGGCCAGTTTACGCAGGCGCTGAGGGTCATCTCATCTTCTTCATTGGCCCAAGTGGGTCGAATCGGAGGTAACAGCTCGTCGCAGCCTGGCAGCACCCGAACCACTACAACCCTATACACTATGGGTGGCATCGGATTACCATGGAACATGGGGTTGCCCGGTTGAACGATTCTGCCCTTGGCGACATCGACCAACTCGGCGCCCACAAAGTGCAGAAGAGTGCAAGGAACATCGGCGGCGCCCTGCGAAAACATGTACAGGGCGTCATGGATGCCCAGTCAAAGGCAAGGAGATGAAGTCATCGGCCGAGAGGCTTAGTTACCGTGATGTCGTCGAGCTCGGCTAATGTCGAGGCACTGCCAATGGCGGGTGTGCAACTGACGAAGGGGGCGCTTGCTGGCGAGGTGACGGCCGGCGTACACCCGGGTGCATTAAGCTCCAATGCCCGTGCCGGCGCCGGAGACACGAATACCGCCTCCGCCGGAGACACCAATGGCAACGCCGTCGGAGACACCAATGGCGCCGCCTGCGCGCTATGCGAGTTGCTGGCCGTGAAGCTGGGAACCGGGGGAGGCCCCTGTTGGCCGCCCGCAATCCACGTCGTCAGCCCATGAATCAACGTAGGCACCATGGCGTTGAGCTTCGTTCCTAGTTGTTGTTCCACTTGCTCTTGGACAAGCTCCGGAATCCGCGCCACTTGTGCCTTGAGTGCTTCAACCTCGTGCGTCTGGCTTTCCGAGCTGGTCTTTTTCTCCTTCCGCACACAAGCGGTATAGTATGACCCCCATATTGTGGACAAGCCTTTGCCGGCCACACGACCAGCTGGCGTCGGCTTAGTGAGCTTATCCTTGTTTTTCATTACATTCAACGCCCTATTTAAAGGGGTGTCGAAAGGGGAGCTCTGAGACGACCCCGCGCTACTGCTTTCAGTGTCCTGCGAAAGGAACGTGAACCATTTAGAAATATTGGGGATTAATTAGAGTGCAACCATATGGAGCTAATTACATGGGGGTGTATTCCTTACCAGAACAAGCTCAAGCGCCCTGGTCTTCGGATCTGTCGTAAGCTCCTTTGTTATCCGGTCCTCCTTGTACCGGGCCCTGACAAAGTTCCTGGTCTGCTTGTCACTGCTGTATTTCTCGAAGCGGGGCGGTAGGCCTTGCTCGGCACGCTCCGCGTCCTCCTTGTCCCATATAGGCTCCGCCACTCTGTAACCACCGGGACTGAGTTTGTGTTCCCCTAAGTTCAACTCCTGCATTCCTTTCCCCCACTGACTTGATTCGGAGATTGCGCTGCTCTCACACTTGATCTTGAACTCCTTGTACTCATCTTCGCTCATCAAAGGATATTTCGCCTTGATCTTCTCATAACTATCACCTTTATCAATCATTCTCTTCACCGCGCTTCTCCAAGTAGACAGGGCCGTGCTCATCCTCGTGAGGGCGGCACCATTCACTTTATTCCCTGAGAGGCGTGTGTTTTCAAATTCGGCGGGGAACTTGTATTGTTCGTGCAGCTTCGTGAAGAGGAGGTTGTGCAAATTCCCATGGTCCTTATGCCTAAGGTTCTCGGTGTTGATCGAGACGGTGCTCCGGAGAATGCACCCGAGCTGAAGCGAGTACCCCTTGACTATATGTTTGGGCTCTATTGGATGCCCGTCGGAGTCCACTTGAGTGAATTCCTCCTTGAGGGTGTGGAGCGCATTCGGGCGCCGGTCCTTCCTTTGCTTCTTCGATTGGCTGCCATCTGTGTGTGCGCCGCCATCATCAGTGGTGGCATCCTCGGCGGCACCATCAATGGTGTCATCCCCGACGCCACTAGGGGTTGTGTACTCAGGATCGGTGTCTTCCGCGGCGTCCTCATAGCGGTGAGGTTGTTCCTCCATCTCCTGGGACAGCTCCCAGAATTGCTTGCCGCCCGAACCGCCGGCCTCATCGTGGTTGGCCATGTTTCGCTCTAAATAGGAAAACAGTTTGGTCAAAAAGTTGGTTATTGTCAAGGAACAAGATCATGGTCTCATCATTTAGGGTTTGTCGACACCGAGGCATCCTAAAAGTTAAGTTTTCATCATTTAGGGTTTATCGATGCTGAGGTACCCTAGGTTGGGCCTAATCACTTGGCTCTATTGCCACATATGTTGGGTTTATCATCTAGGGTTTATCGATGCTGAGGAGAATTCTAAGTTGGGCCTAATCACTTGGCTCTATTGCCACCTATGGTTTAATGCAGCAAGAATAAAGGGGCAGTTGATCCTACTTAATTAAGTACTAATATACCCCGGCCCATGCATTAGTAGCAAGTACCCCATATGTCCGATTTTTAGCAAAGTCATGCTAAAATTCATGGAAAATTGCAGCATGACCTTTGCTGAAAATAGGACATATGGAGTACCCGAATTTGCCGGAACGGAAGTTAATCGACATTCCGGCAAACTCAAGGGCCTCTCGGGGTACAACAGCAGCATCACAAGTTGACAAAATTCCCAAGTAGTACAGCAGGAGCATCACAAGTAGTACCAATGAACATATAGTCCAGCACATTCTGAATTTCGATAAATGACAGCAAGTTAACTCATGCTGACAGCAACAAACTTATAACAACATAAATGAACTTGCAGTTCCAAGTGGGTATGGGAAATAATAAAACCAGATAAATGATAGTGTTCGCTCCACTTAACAAAAATAAAGAAATGATTTTGTTCAATACATCTGGTAAGCTGCACACTGTCTAATATGTGTCATAAATGACAAAGTTGCACACTGTCCATATAGTTCTGTGTAATTTGTTCCTTGATTTTCTGTCATCTCTGAATTTTGTTGTTCCTGTGCTTGCTGCTCCTTGATTCACACATGTACAGGAGGTACAAGAGGTTAAACTAAATCCAATGTTATATGTTTTGATCTCCTTTCTGAATTCCCTTTTGTTATTTTTAACTCAAACAAGTACCCAGATTTATCAAGACCTAGTGAGCATTGCCAGTGTTGGAGGGGGAGTGATTTGACTAGGTTTATGTGAGTGATCTTCATTAACTTTTCTCTCTAACCTTTTTTACAGTCCAAATGATAACGATTTATAGATTGTAGTAGTTGTCTTTAACACGATGGAATCAGCATCCGGCTTAACCAACCCAAACAATGCACTATGCAATTATTTTAAAAGCAATCTTACAAAGTCCTCAAATGTCTGAAATTGGAGGAAACACCTTTTACCATCAGTGTTAGAACATCTAACAAACTATCAGAATTTCTATAACAGACGCGGACACTCGTCAATTATAGTGTAATGGACATGTATAAAACCTGAATGTTGTTCACATGTTATTCAGATGATAGGTGCATTAGCATCTTCTGTTTCAGTTTTCTGCTTTCAGTTGAGTAAGCATAGGTACATTAGCATCACCATGTTCAGAACTATAGGTGCTAACAAAAATTTATTTTCTGCTGGTGGGCTGAAACTTTCAGCAGAATAACAAAACTCTAGTGTTCAACTCACTGCAAGAACCACCACATCTGTGTCCACACAACACCTAAGAGAAATGCAGCTGGCAATGCTGAAGTAGTGGCCATTGTCAAACGCGTTACAGACTAATGTCACCACACCGTTATTCAAACAGTTTCAGAATTTTCGAACCGTGATGCCAGCACAAATAGTTTTCCTATATACTGTCAGGGAGAACAAATCAATTTTAGCTAGCAGAAAAACAACAACTGCAAGGTTCTCCTGAACCCATGTCTCACCGTGGAGGGGTGGAGGAGTGGGCACTTGGGCTGCAGCTTCGGGGCGGAGGCGCCGTGGGCAGCCGGTGCAGAGGGGCGCGGCGGCGGCTTCCTGTTGTCCCCGCTGTGGCAGAGGGCAGAGGGGCAGTCGGTGTAGAGGGGCGCGGCGGCGTCCGATGCGTGCGTGCAACCTGTGTGAGGAAGGAAAATCAAATGGCGTGAGGAAGGGGAGGGGAGGGGAGGGAAGAAGAGCAAATCGTAGATGGTACCTTGGTCCGACGGAGACGGCGTCACAGTAGTAGAGGAATAAGGTGAAATCGATGTTGTTGGTGGTGACGCCGGTGGTCTGGACGGCCGGCAACACCAGCGCGAAGGGGTCCTGCGGGCGGAGGGGGGACGGCAAGGGAGGCGGCGCTCAGCTCGGCGTCGCGTGGGCGGTCGTCATCTCCTCCTCCTCGTCGTCCTCCTCCTGGTCCTCCTCCTCCGGTTCAGGCACGGGGGCGGGGGAGCTGTACTGGTGGGGGGCGCGGGGGCGGCGGCGCGGGGGAGCTGCGGTGGTGGGGGGCGCGGGGCAGCGGCGCGGGGGAGCTGCGGTGGTGGGGGGCGCGGGGGCGGCGGGGGTGGAGTCCGGCGACGTCCGGCGGCGTGGCGGCTCCGAGGTTTCTAGGGTTTCGAGGGGGGGAGGCGGGGCTCGGGGGGCAGGCGGCACTCGAGAGGGGGAGAAGGGGAGAGGGAGGCGGCGGGGGCGCTTGGCCGGCTGCGGCGCAGTGGGTCGGGGCAGCGGTGGCGGCGGTGCGATGGAGGGAGGGACGAGGGAAGGAGCGGCGTGGTGGATCGAGGGAGAGGGATCTGGCGAGGGAGAGGGAAGGGGGTATCGGGCGAAGGGGTATCCAGCTAGACACTATAGCAATGGCGCACCACCCTCTGGTGCGCCATTAGTAGTTTTTTTTCTGATAGCAATGGCGCACCCTCCTCTGGTGCGCCATTAGTAAAAAAAATCTGACCGCAATGGCGCACCCACCTAGGGTGCACCATTAGTAACTTTTTTTTTCATTATTTCTTGTTGCATCTAATAATTTGTTTTTTTATCAAATTTGTTATTTTCATGAGGACTAGAACAGAAGATATCATTAAATATCATCATTTTTTTTGAAAATATCATCAATTTTTTGTTAATTGAAAATATCATCAAATTTGTTATTTGAAAATATCATCAAAAAGTGGGGGATGGTGCGGGGTGTCGGCGGCGGCGGTGGAGCGAGGGAGGGTGCGGGGGGTGCTCGGCGACGGTGGAGCGGGAGAGGGTGCGGGGGTTGCTCGGCGGCGAGGGGGATCTGGCGAGGGGGATCGGATAGCTATCGAGAGGGAGGGGGTTCGAGATCGAGTGTCCTCATGAATATTCAATATTTTTTCATATTGAATATGAAAAAATATCATCAAATTTGAAAAAATATTCATGAATTCAAAAAGTGCCCATGAAATTTAAAAATATTCATGATATCAAAAAGTGCCCGAGAAATGAAGACTACGATTTAAATACAATCGATCTTAGCTAGCTATCTGTTCACAATCTTCTTGCCCTTCTTTTTCGCAAATGGAGTTCTTGTGTGGAACGGGCGTCCTTTAGGTAGGGTGGTCCTGCTTCTTCTTGTGGTGTGTGCTGCTACTTCATCGTCGTCGTCATGTTCGTTCTTCGGGTCGCCGTACTTGTCGAAGTCTTGCTCATTGGCTACTCCATCCATTCCGATGATCTTCCTTTTGCCTCTCCTCACGACAACATGACTGGGCTTTGGCGGGTCGGTAATGAAGAAGCATTGGTCCACTTGGGAAGCCAGTACCCATGGCTCATTTTTCGCGGTGATGTTTGCGCCCGCGGTCTTGGATTTGGCTTCGGGTATAACCATGGTGGTGAAATACCGATCTTCTTTTAGGACGCTCTTGGCCCATCTGATACGGAACATCGGGACCTTCTCTCCAGCGTAGCTCAGCTCCCAGATCTCCTCGATGCTTTTGTAGTATATGTCCTTGTCGTTACCGGTGTAGGATTCCATCGTTACCCCGGAGTTCTGATAACCATCGCTCTTCATGTCCTTGTTCTCGGTGTAGAATGTGTAGCCGTTGATATCGTACGCCTCATAGGTCATCAGGTTGTGCTCGGCGCCCTGTGACAAGGCGAATATGAGTTGTTCTTCCGTGGAAGAATCCTCATGTAAATGGTACGACAGAAGCTTCTGCTTGAACCAACGCGTGAAACAAGAGTTGTGCTCTTTGATTATATCTTCGTCCGTCCTCTGTTGGCCTTGGTCATTGTACGTCTTCTCAATAAAGGTTTTGTGCTCTACCACGCAAGGATCGACCACGTCTATGTGTTGTAGCGCGACTAGGTTTGCTCTTTCAAAGTCGGCGAGTCGACCCTCGAAGTTGACATGCATTTCGCGGCGACCCTCATGGTGACCCCATCTAGCGAGCCTGCCAAGGTGCCTGCTGACGGGCAGACCAACAGGGTTCTCGATGCCTAGATAATTCGTGCAGTCGGAGATGCACTCTTCGGTCAGAAAGCCCCTGGCTATACTTCCCTCTAGACGTGACATGTTGCGAACGTATCCTTTGATGACACCATTCATCCTTTCGAACGGCATCATGCTCTGCAGGAACGTCGGCCCGAGTTGGATGATATCCTCCACGATATGGACCAGTAGATGCACCATAACATCGAAGAATGCGGGTGGGAAGTACATCTCAAGCTCGCATAGTATCACCACGATCTCTTCCTGTAGCCTTCTGAGTTGCCTCACGCCAATCGACTTCCAAGAGATGACGTTGAAAAAGATGCATAGGCCAAATAGCATTTCACGGACATGCGCGTCCATGATCCCATGGATTGCAACTGGAAGTATTTGCGTCATCAGCACGTGACAGTCGTGAGACTTCATCCCGCTAAACTTCTGCTTCGCTGGGTCTAGGTATCTGCTTATCTTCCCCGCGTAACCGTAAGGAAGTTTTACTCCTATGAGGCAGGTGAAAAACTGCTCGATCTCCTCCTGACTTAGAGTGAAGCACGCAGGAGGGTAGTCATTTCTGGTCTTCTTGGCCTTTTTGCCTTTGCGACGAGTTCATGTGTCCTGCTTCGCCTCATCATCATCATCATCATTAGCATGAAGCTCCTGCCTGATGCCCATTGATTTCAAGTCTACCCTTGCTTTCGGCCCATCTTTGGTCCTCTCTGGCATGTTGAGCAGGGTACCAAGCAGACTCTCGCACATGTTCTTCGTGATATGCATGGCATCAAGGCTGTGAGGCACACGGTGGATCTTCCAATACGGCAAGTCCCAGAAAACAGACCTCGTTTTCCATACCTTCAGCAGCGGCTCTGGCGCCTTTCGCTTCTTTCCCGGCACTGGCGCCTTTTGCTTCTTTCCCGGCAGTGGGCAATCTTTCCAATTTTTCAACAGCTCGTCTATTTCCTCGCCGCTCCTTGTACGTGGGCATTTTCGGGGTTCGGTTTCACCATTGAACAGATCCTTGCGTTTCCTCCACGGGTCATCATCGCGAAGCCACCTTCGATGTCCCATGAACACGGTTTTCGAAGACCTGGGATCTCTATCTAGCTGGCGATACATTGTGTCATCCATGCACCTTACGCATCCAAAAAATCCGTGGACTACCTGCCCCGCAAGATATCCGTAACCGAGATAGTCGTGCACCATCGTGAGCAGTGCGGCTCTCATAGGGAAATATTCTTTCTCTGCGGCGTCCCACGTATTGGCTGGCGTTTTCCACAGCGTGTCTAGCTCCTCCTTCAGCAGCCCCAGATATAGATTGATGTCGTTCCCTGGTTGTTTCGGCCCTTCAATTAGCATACTCATGTGAATGTACTTCCTCTTCATGCACAACCAGGGGGGAAGGTTGTACATCCACACAAACACAGGCCAGGTGCTATGTGTGCTTCTCTGGCTGCCAAATGGATTGACTCCATTGGTGCTCGCGCCCAGCACGATGTTCCTTGGATCCTTCCCAAATTCTGGGTATTCGAAGTTCAACGCTTGCCACTGGCTCGCATCCTTAGGGTGACTCAGCATCTTGTCTTTTTTATTTATCTCCAGATCATTTCCGTCATCTTCCCGCTTCTTCTCCTCCCTATCCGCGTGCCAACGCAGGAGCTTTGCTACCTTAGGGTCTGCGAAATACCGCTGCAGACGAGGAGTGATCGGAAAGTACCACACCGATTTTCAAGGAGCTTTCTTCCTCTTCTTGTATCGAGTGACGCCGCACACCGTACATATTGTAGACTCCGCGTGCTCGTCCTGATAAATGATGCAATTGTTCATGCACACATGGTATTTCACGTGCGGTAAATCCAGAGGACACACGATTTTCTTCGCCTCCTCGAAACTGGTCGGGCACTTGTTCCCCTTGGGAAGACGTTCGTGCCAGAATGGCATGTTCTCGTCGAAGCATGCGTCGGTCATTTTGTGTTTTACCTTCAAATCCAGAGCCATGAGCGTTACTTTCAGGCGGGTATCCTCGGGCCTGCATCCTTCATACAATGGAGTAACCGCGTCTATCTCTAGTTGATCCAGCTTGGCTTTCTCTCGGGCGGCAGCTCTTGCGTTATCCGTCTGCTTGCGAAGCAGCTCTTGAATATGAGGGTCCTGCACCCAGCCTCCATCGTCGTCTGCTCCGGCATCTTCATCTTCATGATCATGCCCTTCGTCTTGATCTTCCTCATCATCATGTACGACATCTTCTACATGATGACTGTGTACATCATCACTGTCATGATCATGTCCTGGAGATTCTTCGTCTTCTCGCCCTCCCTCGCCGCGGTGGTTGTCTTGTTGCCCTTCCTCATTGCTTGCCCGGCCCCCATGGACGACTTCATAGTCATCTTCATCACCTTGCCACCGATAGCCATCCATGAAACCACGCAAGAGCAGGTGGTCCCGCACCTGCCCGGAATCCGGGTCCGCAGTAAGGCTCTTCAGCTTGCATCTTCGACACGGACATCTTATCTCCATCTCGTTCTTTTTAAGCATCTCGGCCTTCACGGAGCTCAAAAACCTATTCATGATGCCTTCGGTCATCGTGCGGACCATGGTCGCCTGCGGGGTAGAGCAAAACGATATTTTAGAACCAAGAAAAATTTGGCATGACCTTCCCTAAAAATAGGACCAAAAAGAATGCATAGTGCCAAAATTCTCGCCGAAACGGAAATGAATCAACATTCCGGCAAAATATTGGCAACTATCGCATTTCAAATACCGGTACCTGCAAACACAAACATATATGCAACACCACAATCATATGCAACATCACAAACATACATAGATCTAGCTAGGCCACAAAAAGTGCATGTGCACGTTGTTGGAGCGAGCTAGGGAGAAAAAAAGTAGATCTACAACATGAAGATAGCTTTCCCCTTACTTACCTATCAAAAAAAGGTAATTTCACCACTTAATTTTGATGAATCTATGGTGCAAATTAGGTGAGGAGGAGGAGGCAGCTGAAAGCTTGGAGAAGGAGGTGGAGGGAATGAAGTGGGGAATGTGAGTGGGTAGGTGTGGTTGTCCAAAATATCTTGTTGGGGTCCCAGGTTACTAATGGCGCACCACCTGCAAATGCGCCATTAGTAACCCTGGTTACTAATGGCGCACCTGCAGGTGATGCACCATTAGTAGTTTTGCATAAAAGTTATATATATATATATATATGGCGCACTATGGCACGGTGCGCCATTAGTATTTTAAACTAGTAATGGCGCACTTTGACACGGTGCGCCATTAGTAGTTTTGCAAAAAAAGAATAAAAAAATTCAGTACTGGCGCACTCCTAGTCTGGTGCGCCATTACTAGTTAGAACTAGTAATGGCGCACTTCGGCCGGATGCGCCATTAGTATGTATGTAAAAATGAAAAAAAAATTATCACTAGTGGCACACCTTCTGTCTGGTGCGCCATTAGTGTCTTCCATACTAATGGCGCATCACCAACTGGTGCGCCATTAGTATAT
Organism: Triticum aestivum; assembly: GCF_018294505.1. Lineage (NCBI taxonomy): Eukaryota > Viridiplantae > Streptophyta > Magnoliopsida > Poales > Poaceae > Triticum > Triticum aestivum. Next base: position 109,370,667 of record NC_057804.1, on the reverse strand, counting down.
AGTAGTAGCGCACTGCTTCCCAGGTGCGCCATTAGTGTCAATCCTATCTATAGCCCTTTTCCTAGTAGTGTATGGAGAAACAGAGTAATGCAATAAGAATGATGACATGATGTAGACAAGATCTATTTATGTAGAAATATACCCCATCATTTTTATCCTTAGTAGCAACGATACATATGTTTTGATTCCCCTTCTGTCATTGGGATCAAGCACCGTAAGATCGAACCCACTAGAAAGAACCTCTTCCCATTGCAAGATAAATAGATGAAGTTGGCCAAACAAAACCCAAATATCGGAGAAGAAATATGAGGCTATAAGCAATCATGCATATAAGAGATCAAAGAAGACTCAAATAACTTTCATGGCTAAAAAGATAGATCTGATCATAAATTCAAAGTTCATCGGATCCCAACAAACACACCGCAAAAAGAGTTACATCATATGGATCTCCAAAAGACCATTGTATTGAGAATCAAACGAGAGAGAGGAAGCCATCTAGCTAGTAACTACGGATCCGTAGGTCTACAAAGAACTACTCACACATCATCGGAGAGTCACCAATGGGCATGATGCACCCCTCCGTGATGGTGTCTAGATTGGATCTGGTGGTTCTGGACTCTGCGGCAGCTGGAATTGATTTTCGTCGACTCCCCTGGAGTTTCTGGAATATTAGGGTATTGATAAAAAAGAGGCAGTGCGGGAGGCCACCGAGGTGGGAACAACCCACCAGGGCGCGCCTGGGCCTCCAGGCGCGCCCAGGTGTCTTGGGCTCACCTCGGGCCCCCTCCTTGGTACTTCTTTGGCCCACTGGATGTCTTCTGGTCCAAAAAAAATTCACAAAAAGTTTCGCTGCATTTGGACTCCGTTTGGTATTGATTTCCTGCGATGCTAAAAACATGCAGAAAACAACAACTAGCACTTGGCACTATGTCAATAGGTTAGTACCAAAAATGACTATAAAATGATTGTAAAACATCCAAGAATGATAATATAACATCATGGAACAATAAAAAATTATAGATACATTGGAGATATAAATAGAACAACCATTATTCTCTGATTTAAATGAATAATCGTCTCGCATCTAACAAGATCCAGATATAATTTTCATGCTCAACGCTGGCACCAAATAACAATTATTCAGGTCAAACTAATCCCGAAGGTAGATGTAGAGGTAGCGTGCCGACGGCAATCACATCGACCTTGGAAACATTCCCGATGCGCATCATCACCTCGTCCTTAGCCAATCTTTGTTTAATCTGTAGCCCCTGTTTCGAGTTGCAAATATGAGCAACAGAACTAGTATCAAATACCCAGGCGCTACTACGAGGATTAGTAAGGTACACATCAATAACATGTATATCAAATATACCTTTGTTCACTTTGCCATCCTTCTTATCCGCCAAATACTTGGGGCAGTTCTGCTTCCAGTGACCAGTCCCTTTGAAGTAGAAGCACTCAGTTTCAGGCTTGGGTCTAGAGTTAGCCTTCTTCCCGGGAGTGACAACTTTGCTTTCCATTCTTCTTGAGGTTCCCCTTCTTCCCCTTGCCCTTTTTCTTGAAACTAGTGGTGTTGTTAACCATCAACACTTGATGCTCTTTCTTGATTTCTACCTCCGCAGCTTTGAGCATCGCGAAGAGCTCGGGAATTGTCTTATCCATCCCTTGCATATTATAGTTAGCCTTTGTAGCTTGGTGGCAGTGATTGACGGACCCTGTCAATAACACTATCATCTGGAATATTAACTCCCAGCTGAGTCGAGTGGTTATGATACCTAGACATTCTGAGTATGTGTTCATTGATAGAACTGTTCTCCTCCATCTTGCAGCTATAGAACTTGTTGGAGACTTCATATCTCTCAACTCGGGCATTTTCTTGAAATATTAACTTCAACTCTTGGAACATCTCATATGGTCCATGACGTTCAAAACGTCTTTGAAGTCCCGATTCTAAGTCATAAAGCATGGCACACTGAACTATAGAGTAGTCATCAGACCACGTCTACTAGATGTTCAAAGTGTCTACATTAGCGGGAGGGGCTTGTCACCTAGCGCTGCATCAAGGACATAATTCTTCTGTGCAGCAATGAGGATAATCCTCAAGTTATGGACCTAGTCCGTGTAGTTGCTGCCATCATCTTTCAACTTAGCTTTCTCTAGGAACGCATTAAAATTCAAGGGAACGGTAGCACGGGCCATTGATCTACAACATAGATATGCAAAAACTATCAAGACTAAGTTCATGATAAATTAAGTTCAGTTAATCTTATTACTTAAGAACTACCACTTAGATAGACATCCCTCATGTCATCTAAATGATCACGTGATGCATATCAAATAAACCATGTCCGATCATCACGTGAGATGGAGTAGTTTGCAATGGTGAACATCTTTGTGTTGATCATATCTACTATATGATTCACGTTTGTGTGACAGCCTAGATTTTTCCTTCTCTCTTTTTCCGGACTTTATTTGCCCTTGCTTTGGATTTGATTTTTGGAATCAATTCAAATGGACTTACCACTTTCGCATGCCCTTGACTTTCACCCAAGAGACCCATCTACCTCTCATTCAACCTCATTTCTCTGAAAAACCCCAAAATGGCCCAATGAATATTTTTCATAAAAGAAAAATATTCAATTTCTCTTCTGAAACTCATTTAAAAAACTGGTGCTCCAAAGCAACCCTCATTTTTATTGCTCCAAAAATCTTGAGATTATCCATGAATATTCTTTGAACCTTGGCCCACCTCCCTGAGCATATTGCAGGACCTTTTGTAATATTTTTTCTACAGAAAATGATATCTCTTCTGGCCCAAAAATGCACTTTGTACAACAAGTGTATTTTTCTTTGATCCAATGGAGCTGGTTTTTCTTGAGCCTCATTACCCTCCTAAGAAAACCTTAACCCCAGGAGATCAGCCCTAATGGCCTTCTAGAAGTCCTCCAAACTTGGCGACCAAGTTTTTGACCAGAAACTTGCCAGCAAGCTTAAGTCATAGCTGGTCATCCTGGCAGCGAGTTCTCAACTTTCCTAGACCTAACACTGCACGAACAACAGCCTATACAAGGTTTGGCCGAGCATGGGCGTCGTTTTGGCCATACCATCGTGGTGACAGCGTGTGGGCACGGGCTCTGGCATGCGTTTGACACGCTCTGCGTCGCGCCAGTGCCTCTGTTCGGCGCTTGCTCGAGCCAGAGCTCGCCGACGACTGCCGCGCCGCGCCACCAGCCTCGACTCTTCACCCATGACCTCTCCCTAGCGCTCACCGACGCTAGAGACGCCGCAACGAGCATGGGCATGTCGCATCCAAAAGCCACAGTGTGCCCGTGCTCTAGTGTTCTTCTTCCCCTACTTCCTGTGCTCGTCCGCGAGTGTGGACAACTCCTGCGTGATCGCTGAGCTCTCCCCCCTCCTCACTAGCACCCTTCCTCATCACTCGCCGGCTTCCAAAGAACTCCGGCGACGCCACGTATCCCCCTCATCCTCCGGCTATATATAGAATCCCTCCCTCTGCTCCGTAGCCTCACACCGCACCTCTCAACCACCACAACCCGTAGCTTAGCCGCAGCCCGGCCGGGCAGGCCACTGGCCACCGTCCCCAACCAGAGCTTGATAACCCACAAGTATAGGGGATCAATTGTAGCCTCTTTTGATAAGTAAGAGTGTTGAACCCAACGAGGAGCTAAAGGTAGAACAAATATTCCCTCAAGTTCTATTGACCACCGATACAACTCTACGCACGCTTGACGTTCGCTTTACCTAGAACAAATATGAAACTAGAAGTACTTTGTAGGTGTGATAGGATAGGTTTGCAAGATAATAAAGAGCATGTAAATATAAACTAGGGTTTGTTTAGATAAAGAAGCAATGAACTAAATATAGCGAGTGTGGAAAAGTGGTGGTAGGAGTTGTGAAATTGTCCCTAAGCAATTGACTACTTTACTAGACCGATAGCAAGTTTTATGTGGGAGAGGCATAAGCTAACATACTTTCTCTTCTTGGATCATATGCACTTATGATTGGAACTATAGAAAGCATCCACAACTACTAAAGATCATTAAGGTAAAACCCAACCATAGCATTAAAGCATCAAGTCCCCTTTATCCCATACGCCACAACCCCTTACTCGGGTTTATGCTTCTGTCACTCAAGCAACCCACTATAAGCGAATCATGAACGTATTGCAACACCCCATAGCGGGAATCCCTCACGCTTGCGTGACACAGAGGTCACAATAGGACAGCAACATAACCACAAGCAAATTAAACCAATCATAGCAATTCACCAATCACCGATAGGACAATGAAAATCTACTTAGACATCATACGATGGCAACACATCATTGGATAATAATATGAAGCATAAAGCACCATGTTCAAGTAGAGGGTACAACGGGTTGCGGGAGAGTGGACCGCTGAATATAGATGGGGAAGGTGATGGAGATGTTGGTGAAGATGGCGGAGGTGTTGGTGTAGATCGTGGTTATGATGATGGGCCCCGGCGGCGTTCTGGTGCCACCGGAAGCGAGGGGGAGAGAGCTCCCCTCCTTGTTCTTCCTTGACCATGTCCCTAGATGGAGAAGGGTTTCCCCTTTGGTCCATGGTCTCCATGGCATGGGAGGGGCGAGAGCCCCTCCGAGATTGGATCTGTCTCTCTATCTCTCTCTATTTCTGCGCTTTTAGATTCTGCCCTTTCACCGTTTCTTATATATCCGGAGATCTGTAACTCCGATTGGATTGAAACATTCACCAAGATTTTTCTCCGAAAATTAGCTTTGTTGCAGCAAAAGAAGAGCATCAACCGCCTTACGGGGTGCCCACGATGGTCAGGGACGCGCCCACCCCCCAGGGGTGCGCCCCCTGCCTCATGGCCCCCTCGGGCACCGTCTCGCGTTGGTTTTTCTTCCCCAAAATCATAAATATTCCAAAAATATTCTCCATCCGTTTTTATCCCGTTTAGACTCCATTTGATATGGGTTTTCTGCGAAACATAAAACATGCAACAAACAGGAACTAGCACTGGGCGCTGGATCAATATGTTAGTCCGAAAAATAATATAAAAAGTTGGCAAAAGTATATGAAAGTTGAATAATTTTTGCATGGAACAATCAAAAATTATAGATACGACGGAGACGTATCAGCATCCCCAAGCTTAATTCCTGCTCGTCCTCGAGTAGGTAAATGATAAAAATGATAACTTTTGATGTGGAATGCTACCTAGCATAATCTTGATCGTGTAATCTAATCATGGCATGAATATTAAGACATGACCGATTCAAGGCAATAGTCTATCATTTGACATAAAAACAATAATGCTTCAGGCATCCCAACAAACAATCATGCCTTTCAAAATATCAATGCTTATAGAATGTTATCCCTACAAAATCATATAGTCGTGTATGCTCCCTTTTCTTAACACAAGGTACCCCTTATGCTCATCTCGGTGTCAACCAAGCAATTGGTTCATACTTTTTAACGCGCTTCAGCTTTTTCAACCCTCACGCAATACATGAGCGCAAGCCATGGATATAGCACTACAGGTGGAATAGAGTATGATGGTGGAGGTTATGTGGAGAAGACAAAAAGGGAGAAAGTCTCACATCGACACGGCTAATCAACAGGCTATGGAGATGCCCATCAATCGATGTCAATGCGAGGAGTAGGGATTGCCATGCAACGGATGCACTAAGAGCTATAAGTGTATGAAAGCTCAACTTGAAACTAAGTGGGTGTGCATCCAACTTGCTTGCTCATGAATACCTCGGGAATTTGAGGAAGCCCATCATCAGAATATACAAGCCAAGTTCTATATTGAAAATTCCCACTAGTATATGAAAGTGACAATATAGGAGACTCTCTATATGAAGAACATGGTGCTACTCTGAAGCACAAGTGTGGTAAAAGGATAGTAACATTGCCCCTCTTTTTTTTGATGGGCTTCTTTGGCCCCCTTTTTTTATTTAGGCTTCTTTGGTCTCTCTTTTATTTTTTTCATGGGGCAATGCTCTATAATGATGATCATCACACTTTTATTTACTTACAACTCGATACTAGAACAAAGATATGACTCTATATGAATGCCTCCGGCGGTGTACCGGCGTGTGCAATGATCTAGCATAGCAAAGATATCAAAACATGAAAACATCATGCTAGCTATCTTACAATCATGCAAAGCAATATGGCAATGAATGCTCAAGTCGTGTATATGATGATGATGGAAGTTGCATGGCAATATATCTCGGAATGGCTATGGAAATGCCATAATAGGTAGGTATGGTGGCTGTTTTGAGGAAGATATAAGGAGGCTTATGTGTGATAGAGTGTATCGTATCACGGGGTTTGGATGCACCGGCAAAGTTTGAACCAACTCTCAAGGTGAGAAATGGCAATGCACGGTACCGAAGAGGCTAGCAATGATGGAAGGGTGAGAGTGCGTATAATCCATGGAATCACATTAGTCATAAAGAACTCATATACTTATTGCAAAAGTTTATTAGCCCTTGAAGCAAAGTACTACTACGCGTGCTCCTAGGGGGGAGGTTGGTATGAGTTAACCATCGCGCGCCCCCGACCTTCACGCAAAGATAAACAATCAAAATACAATGCGCACCAATTTGGTTACATAGTTAGTAGACCATACGTGCATGCTTCGGCAATCACAAACCTTAACACCAATATCCTTACTAAACACAACCATCTACTAGAACCTCCCACATATTATCATCTCTATATCGCAAAACTATTGCAAGGAATCAAACATATCATATTCAGTGATCCACAAGTTTTATGTAGAATTTTATGACTAACCATGTGAATGACCAATTCCTGTCATCTCTCAAAATAGATATAAGTGAAGCAAGAGAGTTTAATTCTTTCTACAAAATATATGCCCACGCTCTAACAAATATAAGTGAAGCAAAAGAGCATTCTACAAATGGCAGTTTTCTATGTGAAGAGAAATAGGCAATCCAAACTTCAAATGATATAAGTGAAGCACATGAAGCATTTTATAAAGCCATACTCAAAAGATTTAAGTGAAGTGCAAAGAGCATTCTATAAATCAACCATGGACTATCTCATACCAGCATGGTGCATAAAAGAAAAATGAAAACTAAATGCAAAAGACGCTCCAAGACTCGCAAATATCGCATGAACGAAACGAATCCGAAAACATACCGATACTTGTTGAAGAAAGAGGGGATGCCTTCCGGGGCATCCCCAAGCTTAGATGCTTGATTCTCCTTGAATATTTACTTGGGGTTCCTTGGGGCATCCCCAAGCTTGAGCTCTTGCCTCTCTTCCTTTTCCTCATATCGAGACCTCCTCGATCAAACACTTCATCCACACAAAACTTCAACAGAAAACTCGGTAAGATCCGTTAGTATAATAAAGCAAATCACTACTCTAGGTACTATTGCAAACCAATTCATATTTTGTTTTTGCATTTTGTCTACTGTAATATAACTTTTCCATGGCTTAATACACTGATAAGAATTGATAGTTTCATCAAAACAAGTAAACTATGCATCAAAAACAGAATTTGTCTTAAACAGGACAGTCTATAGTAATCTGAACATTCACCATACTTCTGATACCCCAAAAATTCTACAAAAATTAGGAAAAATAAACAATTTGTATAGAAATACAGTGGCAAAAGAATCAGAACCGTTTTATGTTCCAGTAAAAAATGTAAAATTAGCACTACAGCCAAAGTTTCTGTCCTGCACCGTACAAACGAACAAGCATTGTAAACAACCTAAAGGCAAACCTTAGCATATTATTTTTATAATACAGTGAATTGTACAAGGGGATAATTATTTTTTTGAAAAGTTTCTGTAATCAAGATTCACAAAGTTTCCATGATCATGAACTAAGTTCAAGGAGCTCCGCCACTTCAACAATGCTTGTCTTTCTCACTTTCACTTTCCTTTTTGAAAGTTTTGGGTTCCCCTCTTTATTTTTTTGTTGTTTTTAGACTATATAAAAGCACTCAACAGAAATAAATGACTCTCTAAAACTTCTGGGTTGTCTCCCTGGCAGCGCTTTCTTTAAAGCCATTAAGCTAGGCATAAAGTGCTCAAGTAATGAATCCACCCGGATCCCAAGGTATATCAAAGCCAATTTAAATTAACAATAATTTGTAATTTAGTAGTGAGCACAAAGTAACATATATCAAGCAATGACAAAGTCTAACTCTCTTCCTATGCATCGGCATGTCATAAAAGAACAATTCATGCACACATAGTAAAGGCCAATGCATAGAATAAGCAGTTTCTTGCAATTTTATCATATTGGAAACATAGAGAGGTGGAGATATAATTCCTCTCTCATAATAATTGCAAGTAGGAGCAGCAAGCACATGCATATCATATCTATCAAAATCATCTTGTGTAGTAGTAAAACGCAACCCATCAATATAATCCTTAATAAGCACAAACTTCTCCGATATAGTGTAGTTGGGAGAATTCAAAAAGATAAGAGGACTATCATGCGTAGGTGCAATAGAAACAATTTCATGTTTAACATAAGGAACTATAAGAAGTTCATCTCCATAAGCATAATTCATATTGGCATCTTGGCCACAAGCATAGCAAGCATCATCAGAAAGGGGTATTTCAAGAGAATCAACGGGATCATAACAATCATCATAGCAATCATTCTTCGGTAAGCATGAAGGGAAATTAAACAATGTATGAGTTGAAGAGTTACTCTCATTAGAAGGTGGGCATGGGTAGCTAATCCGCTCTTCCTCCCTTTGTTCTTCGCTCTCCTCATCATCTTTTTCATCCAATGAGCTCACACTTTCGTCAATTTCTTCTTCCATAGACTCCTGTAAAATATTAGTCTCTTCTTGGACAGCGGAGGAGTCCTCAATATATGGTTTAACATAAGGATTAGAAGCATAATTATCATAACAATATATATGTATGGCAAAATTTTCAGATTTGTAGAGAGGAGCATCATACTTTTCAATCAAAGAAGCAATTTCGTAAGCACCCTTAAAAGCAACAAATTCTTCAATTTGTCGAACATCATAGTAATTATAAACACCCTTAGCATATGAAGATAAGATTCCATTATCACTGAACTCACATTGGTAGGGAAGGTGTTTCTTAGGGTTTTCAGAACAACAAGTAAAATCATATATTTCACATAAATTCCAAGCATAGCATTGCAAACGATGAATTTGATCCAGTAAAAGTTTCCCATTTTCAGATATGCGGTGTTCCACATAACAAGCATGCTCATCTAAAGATTTGCCCTCGCCTAAGCTAGTTGGGGTTTCAGCACGAGCACAAAGGGATCTAAGATGATCCAAGTAAAAAGCTTCAGGAGTGTGATAGATTTTGAGTGGTTCTTCAACCATTAGTGTGGTAGGTACAACTAATTTATTTGGTATTTCGCGTTTCCTGCCCATAACTAAAGATAGAAAACAACTAAGAACAACAAATAAAAATTACTTAGTGATAAAGCAAACAAGCACACACGAGAATATTCACCCCACGCTATGACTCCCCGGTAACGGCGCCAGGAAAAGGTCTTGATAACCCACAAGTACATGGGATCAATTATAGCCTCTTTCGATAAGTAAGATTGTCGAACCCAATGAGGAGCTAAAGGTAGAACAAATATTCCCTCAAGTTCTATCGACCACCGATACAACTCTACGCACGCTTGACGCTCGCTTTACCTAGAACAAGTATGAAACTAGAAGTACTTTGTAGGTGTGATAGGATAGGTTTGCAAGATAATAAAGAGCACGTAAATATAAACTAGGGGCTGTTTAGATAAAGAAGCAATAAAGTAACTATAGCGAGTGTGTAAAAGTGGTGGTAGGAGTTGTGAAATTATCCCTAAGCAATTGACTACTTTACTAGACCGACAGCAAGTTTTATATGGGAGAGGCATAAGCTAACATACTTTCTCTTCTCTGATCATATGCACTTATGATTGGAACTCTAGCAAGCATCCGCAACTACTAAAGATCATTAAGGTAAAACCCAAGCATAGCATTAAAGCATCAAGTCCCCTTTATCCCATACGCCACAACCCCCTTACTCGGGTTTATGCTTCTGTCACTCAAGCAACCCACTATAAGCGAATCATGAACGTATTGCAACACCCTGCAGTGGGAATCCCTCACGCTTGCGCAACATGGAGGGCACAATAGGACAGCAACATAACCACAAGCAAATTAAACCAATCATAGCAATTCACCAATCACCGATAGGACAACGAAAATCTACTCAGACATCATAGGATGGCAACACATCATTGGATAATAATATGAAGCATAAAGCACCATGTTCAAGTAGAGGGTACAGCGGGTTGCGGGAGAGTGGACCGCTAAATATAGATGGGGGAAGGTGATGGAGATGTTGGTGAAGATGGCGGAGGTGTTGGTGTAGATGGCGGTGATGATGATGGCCCCCGGCGGTGTTCCGGCGCCACCGGAAGCGAGGGGGAGAGAGCCCCCTCCTTCTTCTTCCTCCTTGACCTTCTCCCTAGATGGGAGAAGGGTTTCCCCTCTGGTCCATGGTCTCCATGGCATGGGAGGGGCGAGAGCCCCTCCGAGATTGGATCTGTCTCTCTGTCTCTCTTTGTTTCTGCGCTCTCAGATTCTACCCTTTCACTGTTTCTTATATATCCGGAGATCCGTAATTCTTATTGGACTAAAACCTTTGCCAAGATTTTTCTCCAAAAATTAGCTTTCTTGCGGCAAAGGAAGAGCATCAACCGCCTTACGGGGTGCCCACGAGGGTCAGGGGCGCGCCCACCCCTTGGGGCGCGCCCCCTTGCCTCGTGGCCCCCTCAGGCACCGTCTCGCGTTGGTTTTTCTTCCCAAAAATCATAAATATTCCAAAATATTCTCCGTCCATTTTTATCCTGTTTGGACTCCGTTTGATATGGTTTTTCTCCGAAACATAAAACATGCAACAAACAGGAACTAGCACTGGGCACTGGATCAATATGTTAGTCCCAAAAATAATATAAAACGTTGCCAAAAGTATATGAAAGTTGAATAATATTGGCATGGAACAATCGAAAATTATAGATACGACGGAGACGTATCAGAGCTCGCCGGCGACCCCCGCGGCCCCTCCACCCCGTTCCAGAGCCCCTCGAGCTCAACCAACCCCTCAGGCGCATCATTGGAGGTCCACTGGTGTCTCCTAGAAGCATTGGAGCCGCTGGAGTCGCCCCTCGTTGTGGCCTTCTTCCTCTCCGGCAAGTCCCGACGGCCACCGCCGCTTGCCAGCTTCATTGCGAGTAGCTCCGTCCATCCCCCGACGAGCCACGGGTACAGGCAGGTGCGCCCTGACCCCCTCTCCACTTCTATCCCTCTAGATTCACCCTAGAGCCCCTCCTCGCCGGCGTGAGCTCCGGCGGAGCACCCCCGTGCTCTCTTTCCTCTCTCCCCCCTCTCTCCTAACTGGCGGGGGCCGCTGTCAGCCTCTCCACTCGCACCCGAAGAGGTATGAGTGGAGGTGTATTCTATCTTTACGCCATCGACGTCACCCTCCCCCACTCCCAGGTTTTCTGTTTAATTCAAATAAATTCAAAATTTTGACTAGAACTTTGACCAATGATAACTTTTAACCTATAAGACCAAATGAGTTGATTCTTTTTGCATTGTGTTTGTTTCAAAGAGCTCTAGCAGCACACCAAAGTGTGGATTTTTCCTTGCTGTCTAGAATTTTGGGTGATTTTTAGAATGGTTCTTGATATTTTTTTTTGTGGTTTTTAAATATTTTCAGAAGGAGAGACTTGTCTTGAAGATAACCAGGAGGAGTGTGAACTTCCTCTGCACTAAGGCAAGCCACACCAACATTTGGATGGTTTCATTTCAATAACTATGAATTTCCTACTTGAATATGAGCTATTTTTCATGCATTTAAATTAGTTAAATAAATATGGTTTAATGCTAGTTACTTTGTCAGGCTTGAAATGCTTGCTTAAGTTACTGGTTGAATGCATGAACTAGTTTGGTCAAGTAGAATAAAGTTTTAACTTAATGAAATTGCTTTGATAAATAATGGTAGTTTCTTTTTGATAATTGGATTTTTCATAAATGATGCATGATAATAACCAGTGAAGTAGAAGCAGTAAAGTTTGATTATGAGTAGTGCAAGAAAATCATGGTTGATGATGTTGATCCGTTCATGTGAGTTGTATGCTTTGCATGTCGAATAGTTACATGATCATGGCATCGTATGACTTGTAGTGATTTTATTTTCAAGTTGAACCTGATAATAATCCAACTTGAATATAACGTTGATCAAGTCATGGTGCCACTGAATCGGGTTTTCCTCAGTGCGACCACATTTACCTTTATGGGGAGGTCTTGATTCGGTCCTTGTCATGCCTCTTGCCGGTGCCTCCAATGAGGGAAGGTTATGGGCATGCGGTACCCTGGCCTAGTAAGAAGACATAACCTTTTTGGGACCATTTTTTCCACAACGGTGGTCGTTGATGCCTTTGGTAGGCACGGGGCCACCCATGACTTAGCCCTGAGAGGGTGTTGGTCGGAGTGGCCGGGAGAGTGTCATGGAAAGGGAAGGGTTTCTTCGGAATGCCGTTGGTGCACCCGGATGGGAGTGCGAGGCCATGGGTTCTGTGGTGTGGGTAAAGTGTGCTACCTCTGCAGAGTGTATTCAATCTATCAATAGCTGCGTCCTCGGTTACAGACACAACTCAGTAGTAAGTCACACGATGGATCAACATTTATAAGTAATCTGGCACACTAAATATTTATTGTTGGCACTCTTTTTGTGATGATTTGTGGGATCATGAGATGATCGTGATGTGATTGTTTTCAGTTGTGATCCGGGTATGATCACCGTTTGGTTGCAAGGTAACCCGTCTGGCAAACGAGTCCGAGGGACTCGGTGCACGAGTTGGTTTCACGCTGTCGGATTACGGGTTCCGCAAACCCTTGAGAGGTTTGAACTCTGGGTGCGTGCGGAGATCTCAACCAACCCAGCCTGCCTACTCGCGATCCCCCTATACCTAGTGCGATGAGCTCGAAGAGACAAAGAGACACATCAGTTTATCCTGGTTCGGGCCACCTTGCGGTGTAATACCCTACTCCAGCGTTTTGGTGGATTGCCTCGGAGGGCTGAGGATGAACTAGTACAGTGGATGAACTGGACTCAGGAGGTGAGGTGTTCTTGAGCTCGAGGGAGCTGAGGGGCTATCCACTCGATCCGATCCTCCTCTATGGTTGTGGCTAAGTCCTATTTATAGTGGCTTTGGTCCTCTTCCCAAATGTTGGTGGGAAGGGATCCCACAACAGCCGGATTCGAAAGGGGACAAGTAGTACAGCTTATCCTGACAAAAGTAGTCTTCGCCCGCGAAAAGCCTCTAGTCGTGACACTGCGGTGGGATTGGCGATGACCTCCATCCCGCCGTCCTGGTAGTATTGGTCTTGTTGCACCAGAATGGAAACCTTTGGCTGATTCCTCGGAACTCCGCGCCTGCGGCCTGCCTCCTTTGCACTAAAGAGGAAACATGCGCTCTGCGCCCGCTGGCGCCCGCCTGGCACCCGCCTAGCCTTGGTCGTCATGGCTCACATCAGCTGAGCCTCGTGAGGTAAACCTTGCATAGAACTCTCTGCCCCTCGGGAGCCAGCCTGAAGAGGCTGATCCCCTCGGGGGTCTTGGAGTCGTCCACCTCGCGAGGCTTGCCCCTCGCGAGGGTCTTGAGTTGTTGATGCTGATGTTGGGCCGTACCAGGCCATCGATGGAGCCACGCGGTGGGCCGTAGGAAGGCAGGATGGATACCCACATATCCAGAACACCGACAGTAGCCCCCGGGCCCAAGGTGCACTCGGACTTGGCTTACAAGCGAAGCCAAAGGGTAAGTGCGGAGCACCACGGGCCCTAACTGCCTGCGTCCTTGATAACGCGTGGCTATTGATGGGACGTGGGCGACTCCGCTTCCCCATGCTGCCTCGGTAACTGTTCCCATCTGACAAAAGGGGTGCCATCTACTGCCTGGCTTTCATTGCCTCTTCTTCGTCTTGCTCCAGATGCCCTTCTCCCAGCAGCGGAAGAACTCACCAGATCTGTCGATTTTCCCCTTCAATCCTCTGCTCAATGACCGCTGAGAATACCACGGCCTCAGCCTCGGTTGCCGGCTCTGTCTGCTACGAGCCGGCATTGCTTGTGCCCTCTGTGGCCAGGGAGAAGCTCCAGACCGCGCTCTTCCTGACGGCGAGCGAGGACAACGAATGGAAGGGGATGGTGCTTCGAGTCTCCACTGCTATGCCGGAGCCCGCGAACATCACTTTCTTCCCTTTCATCTTGCACAGCGTCTACTCGGGGCTGGTGCCCCCATTCTCCCGCTTCTTCTATGCCGTTCTTCACCATTATGGCCTCCACGCGCTCCACATCCATCCCAACTCCATCCTCCTCATGTCCATTTTCGCCTTCTACTGCGAGGCGTTCGTGGGGGTGATGCCCTCCATCGCCATGCTTCGCCACTTCTTCTTCCTCTACATGACTGGCGACCATCCCGTTGGGTGCATCAGCTTTGTCGTGGCATGGGGCGGCAATGCAATCTCCCGCATCGGGAAGAAGGTGGAGGATGCCCTAAAGAGGTGGGTTCTGATGGATGCCAAGTGCTCCCAGGACCTGCTAGAGCTGCCGACCGAGCTCCCCTCCTCCGAGAAGGCATGGTACTTTGAGAAGATCACTGACCCTTCCCTGAAGCCGTTGGTGAAGAAGATGGAGGAGGACCTGAAGAGCGAGAAGCTGACGGGGCCATGTTCATCAAGGAGTTCTTGACGCAGCACATATCGCCGCTCCAAGATTGCTCCCGCTCCCTGTGGAAGCTGGGGGGCACCGACGACAAGATTTGCCTGTGCCAGGATGCCCTTCCCAAGGGGGAGCTGAGAAAGGTGTTGCTTTACTTGACGGGGAAGGACCGAGCAATCCTCCGAAGGATTGGCTCCCGTTGTGCTGTCGGGTCAACGGGGAGGAGGTCGTCGCTGCCATGCCGGTCTTCGACGAGTTTGGGCTCGTGCGGATGGGGCCTCCCCCACCGCCTAACTCCTTGGTAGACCTGTCCTCCGGCAATCAATCCTCCGAGGCCACCGAGGACGAGGTTGTGGAGGAATCCTCTGCCCCGCGGCAGAGGGAGCTCCTCCACGACTTCCCTGATGATGATGATGCACCTCCGGTGGTGGAGGTGCCTCGCCCTTCTGGAGTCACCACGAGATCCGGGGTGTCCTCCTCGAAGCAGCCCAAGTGGACGGCCATGAAGAAGGGCAGGACCGTGCTGATTCCTCCGGACAGCATTTCGCCTTTGCCGACGGCATCCGAGTGGCACCAACCGCGAGTTCTCCTGCTCCCAAGAGTTCAGCTCCATCTGCCCCGTCTCGGCGCCCGCTGCTGGGCCTGAAGAGGAGCTATGTCTTCGCCAACCAGTAAGTCTTCTCCTAGGACTTGTTTGTTGATTCTTGAAGCGATGCTCAGTGTCTTCGTCTGTCATTAGGCAACAGTCGTCGAAGAAGCAGAAGGAGGGTGCGGAAGTCGCCGTGGTCGAAGGCGCCGAAGCGGCCGCCGCGGCCCTGGCGAAGGAGAGTGTTGTGGCCCCTACAACTCCGGTGGTGATGCCATATCCCCAGGGCATGGAAGCCCGTCCTCAGGAGGTGCCGGCGCCTTCGGTGAGGCTGACCCCGCCGTCTCCCATCCGTGCTGCGGTGGCAGAGGTTGCCCAGCCTCCAGAGCCCCGGTCCTTCCTGAGGCTGAGGCTTCTTCTGTCTTGGCACCGGGGATGTCTTCTCCCCTGCCCAGCGCGCAGCCAGGCCATGGCGCTCCTACTACTTCCGGGGCCCTGGAGGAGGCAAGGGCGGCGCTGAACCTCCTCTAGGGTGAACTTCGGGGCCCAGACCGGCGCTCAGTGTTAGGACACCTCGGGCTGATTTCTTGTTGGCTCCAGGCCGAGGCGTCTGTCCGCGCGGCTTGGGGCTCTATGGAGGAAGCCTAGAATGTGCTTAGGCTGGTCGCCACCGAGCGCGACCTAGCACGGAAGGAGGCCACGGGAGCCGAGGATCGGTGCCATGTGGTGGAGGTTGAACTGAAGGCTCTTCAAGATCAGCAGGTTGCCCAGGCCAACTAGCTCCAGGAGCATGAGGATAAGCTGAAGGCCCAGGAGGCTGTCGTCGCTGATCGAGACGCCAAGGTGAAGAAGGCGTCCTTGGAGCAGGCTGCAAAGCACGACCGCCTGACGAGGCTGAAGGAGGAGGTGGAGGCGGCCCAAGCGGCCCTTGCCGAGGCCAAGAAGGTGGCCGCCATGGAGCGTGGCACCATTGCCTCCCTTGAGGCGAGGTTCCACAAGGCTCAGCGGTTGCTCTTTGGGGACAATCCCTTGAAGAAGGCGACGACGACGACCCCGAGGGAGAGCCCTGCTTCTCTGCTCCCAGAAGTCTTGGCAGTGCTTGAGGATGCTGTCGACGGGTTCGGCTCTGCTACCTCTTGAGTATTGCGTTGGATTTCCCCGAAGAGGAGAGGATGATGCAGCAAAGTAGTATAAGTATTTCCCTCAGTTTTTGAGAACCAGGGTATCAATCCAGTAGGAGACCACGCACAAGTCCCTCGTACCTACACAAAACGATAGCTACTCGCAACCAACGCGATTAGGGGTTGTCAATCCCTTCACGGTCACTTGCGAGAGTGAGATCTGATAGAGATGATAAATAATATTTTTGGTATTTTTGATAGATAGATGCAAAGTGAAAAGTAAAAGGCAAAGTAAAAACAAAGCAAGTAATAAAGCGATAGAGATTGATATGATGAGAATAGACCCGGGGGCCATAGGTTTCACTAGTGGCTTCTCTCAAGAGCATAGATATTCTACGGTGGGTGAACAAATTACTGTTGAGCAATTGACAGAATTGAGCGTAGTTATGAGTATATCTAGGTAATGATCATGTATATGGGCATCACGTCCGAGACAAGTAGATCGAAACGGTTCTACATCTACTACTATTACTCCACTCATCGACCGCTATCCAGCATGCATCTAGAGTATTAAGTTAAAAACAGAGTAACGCCTTAAGCAAGATGACATGATGTAGAGGGATAAATTCATGCAATATGATAAAAAACCATCTTGTTATCCTCGATGGCAACAATACAATATGTGCCTTGCTGCCCCTTCTGTCACTGGGAAAGGACACCGCAAGATTGAAGCCAAAGCTAAGCACTTCTCCCATTACAAGAACTACCAATCTAGTTGGCCAAACCAAAAAGGATAATTCGAAGAGACTTGCAAAGATAACTCAATCATACATAAAAGAATTCAGAGAAGATTCAAATATTTTCCATAGATAATACTGGATCATAAACCCACAATTCATTGGTCTCAACAAACACACCGCAAAAAGAAGATTACATCGAATAGATCTCCACGAGAGAGGGGGAGAACATTGTATTGAGATCCAAAAAGAGAGAAGAAGCCATCTAGCTACTAGCTATGGACCCGAAGGTCTGAAGTAAACTACTCACACTTCATCGGAGGGCTATGGTGTTGATATAGAAGCCCTCCGTGGTGGATGCCCCCTCTGGTGGAGCTCCGAAGCAGGCCCCAAGATGGGATCTCGTGGATACAGAAGGTTGTGGCGGTGGAATTAGGTTTTTGGCTCCTATTCTGATCGTTCAGGGATACATAGGTATATATAGGAGGAAGGAGTACGTCGGTGGAGCAACATGGGGCCCACGAGGTAGGGGGGCGCGCCCTCCGCCCTCGTGACCGCCTCTGGCACTTCTTGGAGTAGGGTCCAAGTCTCCTGGATCATGTTTGGTGAGAAAATCATGTTCCCGAAGGTTTCATTCTGTTTGGACTCTGTTTGATATTCTGTTTCTTTGAAACACTGAAATAGGAAAAAACAGCAATTCTGGGCTGGGCCTCCGGTTAATAGGTTAGTCCCAAAAATAATATAAAGGTGGAAAATAAAGCCCAATATAGTCCAAAACAGTGGATAAAGTAGCATGGAGCAATCAAAAATTATAGATACGTTGGAGACGTATCAGGCATCCCCAAGCTTAATTCCTGCTCGTCCTCAGTAGGTAAATGATTAAAAAAGAATTTTTGATGCGGAGTGATACTTTGGCATAATTTCAATGTAAATATTCTTAATTGTGATATGAATATTCAGATCCGAAAGATTCAAGACAAAAGTTCATATTGACACAAAAATAGTAATACTTCAAGCATACTAATCAAAGCAATCATGTCTTCTCAAAATAACATGGCAAAAGAAAGTTCATCCCTACAAAATCATATAGTTAGGCTATGCTTCATTTTCGTCACACAAAGATGTTCCCAACTTCTATACCCCTGATGACAAGCCAAGCAATTGTTTCATACTTAAATAATCCCAAACTTTTTCAACCTTCACGCAATACATGAGCGTGAGCCATGGATATGTCACTATGGGTGGAATAGAATATGATGATAGGGATTGTGTGGAGAAGACAAAAAAGGAGAAAATCTCACATTGACGAGGCTAATCAACGGGCTATGGAGATACCCATCAATTGATGTCAACATGAGGAGTAGGGATTGCCATGCAACGGATGCACTAGAGCTATGAATGCTCAACAAAAGAAAAACTACTGGGTGTGCATCCAACTTGCTTGCTCATGAAGACCTAGGGCATTTGAGGAAGCCCATCGTAGGAATATACAAGCCAAGTTATATAATGAAAAATTCCCACTAGTATAAAAGGACAACTTTATGAGACTCACTACATGAAGAACAAGGTTCTACTTTGAAGCACAATATATGAGACTCACTACCTAAGGAACAAAGTGCTACTTTGAAGCACAAGTGTGGAAAAAGAGATAGTAGCATTGCCCTTTTTTCTTTTCTTTTCCTTTTTTTCTTCTTCTTTTTTTTGGGCCTTTACTTTTTTCTTTTGGCCTTTCTTCTTTTTTTCTCTCTTTTTTTCTTTTTGGGCAATGCTCTAATAATGATGATCACCACACTTCTATTGATTACAACATAAGGATTACAACTCGAAACTTAGAACAAGATATGACTCTATATGAATGCCTCCGGCGGTGTACCGGGATGGTGCAATGAATCAAGAGTGACATGTATGAAAAATAATGCATGGTGGCTTTGCCACAAATACGATGTCAACTACATGATCATGCATTGGCAATATGACAAACGTAATGTATGTCATGATGATGATGGAAGTTGCATGGCAATATATCTCGAAATGGCTATGGAAATGCCATGATAGGTAGGAATGATGGTTGTTTTGAGGAAGATATAAGGAGGTTTATGTGTGATAGAGCGTATCGTATCCCGGGGTTTGGATGCACCGGCGAAGTTTGCACCAACTCTCAAGGTGAGAAAGGGCAATGCACGGTACCGAAGAGGCTAGCAAAGGCGGAAAGGTGAGAGTGCGTATAATCCATGGACTCAACATTAGTCAAAAGAACTCATTACTTATTGCAAAAATTTAGAAGTCATCAAAAATCAAGTACTACGCGCATGCTCCTAGGGGGATAGATTGGTAGGAAAAGACCATCGCTCGTCCCCGACCGCCACTCATAAGGATGCACAAGCCAGGTACACTTCATGTTTCAAATTTGTTACACAATTTAACCATACGTGCATGCTACGGGACTTGCAAACTTCAACACAAGCATTTCTCAAATTCATAATCACCCAACTAGCGCGACTTTTATATTATTACCTCCATATCTCAAAACAATTATCAAGCATCAAACTTATCTTAGTATCCAATTCACTCAAAAGAAAGTTTCACATATCTTGAATACCAAGTATATTAACATTAAGCAAATTACCATGCTATTAACGACTCTCAAAATAATCTAAGTGAAGCATGAGAGATCAATAGTTTCTTTAAAACAAATCCACCACCGTGCTATAAAGATATAAGTGAAGCACTAGAGCAAAAATTATCATGCTCAAAAGATATAAGTGAAGCACTATGAGCAAAACTATCAAGCTCAAAAGATATAAGTGAAGCACATAGAGTATTCTAACAAATTCCAATTCATGTATGGCTCTCTCAAAAGGTGTGTACATCAAGGATGATTGTGGTAGACTAACAAGCAAAGACACAAATAATACAAGACGCTCCAAGCAAAACACATATCATGTGGTGAATAAAAATATAGCTCCAAGTAAATTACCGATGGAAGTGGACAAAAGAGGGGATGCCTTCCGGGGCATCCCCAAGCTCTGACTTTTTGGTGTCCTTGGATTATCTTGGGGGTGCCATGGGCATCCCCAAGCTTAGGCTCTTGCCACTCCTTGTTCCATAATCCATCAAAAGAATTCACCCAAAACTTGAAAACTTCACAACACAAAACTCAACACAAATCTCGTGAGCTCTGTTAGAGAAAGAAAACAAAAGACTACTTCAAGGTACTGTAATGAACTCATTCTTTATTTATATTGGTGTTAAACCTACTGTATTCCAACTTCTCTATGGATTATAAACTAATTTACTAGCCATAGATTCATCAAAATAAGCAAACAACACACGTAAAACAGAATCTGTCAAAAACAGAACAGTCTGTAGCAATCTCTAATTAACGCAAACTTCTGGAACTCTAAAAATTCTACCAAAATAGGAAGTCCGGGAAAATATGTTTATTGAATAGAAGCAAAAATAATCAATGCAAAAGCACGTTTCTGTGATTTAACAAAACTATATTCGTGCGTCCAAAGTTTCTGTTTTTAGCAGAATCAAATCAACTATCATCGTAGGTTATCCTATAGGTTCTACTTGGCACAAACACTAATTAAAAGATAAAACCACATTCAAACAAAGCTAGATGGATTATTTATTCAGTAGCAAAAACAAAAAACACAAAATAAAATTGGGTTGCCTCCCAACAAGCGCTATCGTTTAACGCCCCTAGCTAGGCATAAAAGCAAGGATAGATCTAGGTGGTGTCGTAATAATAAGATAGATCTTGAAAGCTCATCTCATATTCTCTACATTCGTCAGCAAGTTTCCTTTGAGGCAAGAAAAAGTAATCAAAAGTGCTAAATTTAGTGGGACAAAGATCCCCAAGATCAATCACAGGAGGAACAGGTTCCTCCCTTGGCCCTTCATAGTGCACAACTATTTCATCACTGAAAGCATTCTTTTGGCAAAATCTTGTGAGCCTATACTCGAGAGAGTATCCTACCTCATTATTTTTAAGGTCAAAATCATTATTAAGCTCGTTAATGCAATCAACCAATACATTGATAGGAACCTTTTTTCTAAGGTTTTCATTAGAAGCGACATAGTCTGAAGATTGAAAACGTCTAATTTCCTCTTGATCATAGAGGATCGCTTCTATGGGTGGACGACCGGCGTCCACCCTATAGTGCGCAAATATTTCTTTGGCTTCTCTTATGATAAATCTAAATTCATGAGAAAAAAGATAGTAACAACGCGCTTAACAGAAGAGTGCTCAATATTAGAGAATTCTAAGAAAATTCTCTGTATGCAAGGATGCATATGCATAAATTGTCTTTCAAGTTCAACCACAAGCATAGCGCTAGCAAGACTACTAGTTCTATGAAGAATAGAACAACCCATGGAAGGTAAAGCACCAGCACAAGTAAAGAAATCTTGAATAACACCTTTGCCAATGATGTTACCACTACCGATTCGAAACTTTTTAGTATGCAAGATAGGAGGTTCATCGGCCGGAGCCTCGGGATTTTCTGTGTTATCATTATTGTCCATATCGACGATAATCTCCCCAATTTCCGACATAGCGGCAACAGAAGCAAGGTGGAAGAGAGCAAACGAAAAAGAAGAAGATTGGGAAAGAGAGGGCGAATAAAATGGTAAGGGTGAAGTGGGGATAGGAAAACGAGAGGCAAATGGAAAATAATTAATGCAAGAGATAGGGATTGTGATGGGTATTTGGTATGGTTGACTTGCTTGCCTGAGCCTCCCCGGCAACGGCGCTAAAAATTCTTCTTGCTACCTCTTGAGCACTGCGTTGGATTTCCCTGAAGAGGAGAGGATGATGCAGCAAACTAGCGTAAGTATTTCCCTCAGTTTTTGAGAACCAAGGTATCAATCCAGTAGGAGACCACGCACAAGTCCCTCGTACCTACACAAAATGATAGCTACTCGCAACCAACGCGATTAGGGGTTGTCAATCCCTTCACGGTCACTTACGAGGGTGAGATCTGATAGAGATGATAAATAATTTTTTTGGTATTTTTGATAGATAGATGCAAAGTGAAAAGTAAAAGGCAAAGTAAAAACAAAGCAAGTAATAAAGCGATAGAGATTGATATGATGAGAATAGACCCGGGGGCCATAGGTTTCACTAGTGGCTTCTCTCAAGAGCATAGATATTCTACGGTGGGTGAACAAATTACTATTGAGCAATTGACATAATTGAGCATAGTTATGAGTATATCTAGGTAATGATCATGTATATAGGCATCACGTCCGAGACAAGTAGATCGAAACGATTCTGCATCTACTACTATTACTCCACTTATCGACCGCTATCCAGCATGCATCTAGAGTATTAAGTTAAAAACAGAGTAACGCCTTAAGCAAGATGACATGATGTAGAGGGATAAATTCATGCAATATGATAAAAAAACCATCTTGTTATCCTCGATGGCAACAATACAATACATGCCTTGTTGCCCCTTCTGTCACTGGGAAAGGACACCGCAAATTGAACCCAAAGCTAAGCACTTCTCTCATTGCAAGAACTACCAATCTAGTTGGCCAAACCAAAAAGGATAATTCGAAGAGACTTGCAAAGATAACTCAATCATACATAAAAGAATTCAGAGAAGATTCAAATATTTTCCATAGATAATACTGGATCATAAACCCATAATTCATCGATCTCAACAAACACACCGCAAAAAGAAGATTACATCGAATAGATCTCCACGAGAGAGGGAGAGAACATTGTATTGAGATCCAAAAAGAGAGTAGAAGCCATCTAGCTACTAGCTATGGACCCGAAGGTCTGAAGTAAACTACTCACACTTCATCGGAGGGCTATGGTGTTGATGTAGAAGCCCTCTGTGGTGGATGCCCCCTCCGGCGGAGCTCCGGTACAGGCCCCAAGATCGGATCTCGTGGATACAGAAGGTTGCGGCGGTGGAATTAGGTTTTTGGCTCCTGTTCTAATCGTTCGGGGATATGTAGGTATATATAGGAGGAAGGAGTACGTCGGTGGAGCAACAAGGGGCCCACGAGGTAGGGGGGCGCGCCCAGGGGGCGCGCCCTCCACCCTCGTGACCGCCTCTGGCACTTCTTGGAGTAGGGTCCAAGTCTCCTGGATCACGTTCGGTGAGAAAATCATGTTCCCGAAGGTTTCATTCTGTTTGGACTCCGTTTGATATTATGTTTCTTCGAAACACTAAAATAGGCAAAAAAACAACAATTCTGGGCTGGGCCTCCGGTTAATAGGTTAGTCCCAAAAATAATATAAAAGTGGAAAATAAAGCCCAATATAGTCCAAAACAGTAGATAAAGTAGCATGGAGCAATCAAAAATTATAGATACGTTGGAGACGTATCAGGCTCTTTTGTGGAAAGTGAGGCGCGCTCGCTTTCTTCCACAGCCCTTACGTGCGTCTTCGGCCATCTCTATCTCCAGGACACCGGCTTCGACTTCTCCTCCTTCCTTGCTCCGGTGGACTCCGACTCCCGGGACACTGCTTCCACCGCCGTGAAGAACTCCGTGGATGCCATGCTGAGTAAGTTCCTGGTTGTTGGTCCTTCAACCGAGGCCGAGGGGACGGGCAATGCGCCTGGCGACGAGGCTTCGCTGGCGGGTGACGGTGGCACCCAGGTCTGAAGAGGTGGCTTGCTGACTCTGCTCTTACCTGTTCGTCCTGTATCATGTAGCATGCCTCGGGGAGGCGTTTAAAACTGTTTGCTTGGAACAATATGTTTTGTCATAATTAGATTATGGTCCCTCGACTTTTCCATTTGCTTTGTTGTTCTGCGTCGGCAGTGCCCAGCCCCGCGCATACCTCAGCTGCCGTTGGGTCGTCCGGATCGCCAGGACGAGCCCAAGGGGTGAGGGGCTACGTGACCAGTTAGGCTCCTGAGACGTGATGCTCAGGAGTCCTCCTTGACGTGCGAAAATCTTAGGAAAAAGTGTGGAGGTAAGCCTTGATGTTCTGCGTCGGCAGGGTCCGGCCCCGCGCATACCCCAGCCGTCGTTGGGTCATCTGGATTGCCATGACAAGCCCAAGGGGTGAGGGGCTACGTGGCTAGTTAGGCTCCTAAGACGCGATGCTCAGGAGTCCCCCTTGACGTACAAATGGCTTGAAAAGGAAAGGTGAAAGTCAGGCATTTGTATTCTGCATCGGCAAGGCAGGCCCCGCGCATGCCTCAGCCGCTGTTGGGTCGGATCGCCAGGACAAGCCCAAGGGGTGAGGGGCTACGTGGCCAGTTAGGCTCCTGAGACGCGATGCTCAGGAGTCCCCCTTGACGTACGAACCGACCGTCATACCTTTTCCTCGTCGAGCTCTCGCTTGGGAGGGGTGCGCGAAGACCAGGGTCGTGAGGCCTGGCGAGGTGGGGTACGCCAGGCATGACCTGAGCGTAGCCCCCATTCCCAGCCCCCTCGCGCTACCTTCCCGAGGGAGAGCAGCACGGTGAGGCTGGTCATTGAGCCCGGAGGCTCCCTGAGGTTAGTGCGGTCGCGAGGCCACCCCCAGTTGTTTATCACTAGCACGGAGCATAGTGCTTCCGCTCTTGCACGGGCATAGCCACTCCTCGGCAGTGTCGACGGCCAGCATGGAGCATGCTGCTTCCACTGGTGCGTGGGAGGGGGCTCCCTCTGAGGAGAGCCCCCGGGGCGTGTACAGCCCCGCCCTAACACGTGGCTTGCACGGCAGGGCTGGAGGAGGTGTACATGGGCACCCGTGAGCCAGCACGGGACTCACGAGGCCCTACCTCAAGGCAGTTGCGCCTGGTCTTGATTGGGGGTGCTTGTATTAGTCCTACGAGATGGTTAGGCAGCCTGCGCCGAATGAGTCTCCTGAGGTTATTGCATGAGAAGGCCAGACACCAACGACCCCAGGAGGTGACGTGAACGGGGCCGGCCCGCCAGACAGAGCTCAGCCGTTGGGTTTATCGACGCTGCAGGGATGGACCCGAGCACAGACGCTGTGCCTAGTCTTCTCATGCAAAGATTCTGAAGAAAAACAACCGGCATGCGGTTCCCGTGGCCACTGAGGCACCAGGTTGTGCGCCCTTACTCATCCACTCACGATTAGCTCATGCGAGAACAAGGCACCAAGGGCCATGGGAGGTGACGTACACGGGGACTGGCCCGTGAGCCAGAGCTCAGCCTCTTGGATTTAGCAATGCTACAGGGACGAACCCGAGCACAGACGCCGTGCCAGTCCTTAATCATGAGGCGGTCGCGGGAGGGCTTGCAAGGGCGCGAGACGTTCTTAGCAACGAAGCGTCGGTCAGGCAATTAACAATTTAAAGGTAGCTTGCGAAGGATGGTAAACTAGCTCTGATAGATGCAAAAGGGATACACGACGAAGGGACATACCCACGTGGCCTAGGGATGATGCAGCCCGAGGGGCGCGCCAAACTGAACGAACTAGAGAGATGTCACATGGTAGCATCGCTGAAGAAGTGTTGAGGTAGCCAAAAACGTGCGCTGATGGAGTTGTTCCTCACTAGTCGCTCTGGCGCCGAGCCTCGGGAGGCTCCTAGAGGTGCTCCTCCATCTCCGCCTGGATCGCCCGATGCCTGGCCTCGCGAGCCGCCAGGGTGTCCCTCATGCAGCATTGGAACACCACGGCTGAGCCAGGCAGGCCAAAGGGCATGTGGACGTAGCTGTGGGGTGGACCCTTTCATCGGCCGACATGAGACGGCCAGATGAGCTGCCGAGACGTGGACCTGTTGAGCCCTGGTATGTCGATGCAGACGCGGAACTCCTTACCCTCGCCGGGGTAGTGAGCCGTGCCTCGTGGCAGGCGACGATCGCCTTGCAGAACCCTTGTCTCTTGAATCTCCTCGATTGCCTTGCTGATGAACTCCTGAACGCCTGGTGCCTTCCGCCTGATGCCTTCTCTTGGGAAGCATGCTCTGAAGAGTGCCTCCACATGTTGCCCGAGCGCCTCCCTCATGACCCTAGCTAGGTCTGAGGCCCTCCCGAGGAGAGCCCCGAAGCCCAGCCTAAGGGGGGCGTCAGGCACGCCTTTCTATGCGATGGGTGAAGGCGCCGCGTCCGGGGACGCGAGGCTCAACGTGGCGTCCTCGGGCGGTGCTCCTTCACGAGATCCCTAACCCAGCTGCAGCTTCTTCATCTTGGGGGTGACCTCAGGAGGAAGGGCGCCGCCCTCATCTTCAGGGTTCTCGACCACTGCAGCCTG
This sequence comes from Triticum aestivum, assembly GCF_018294505.1. NCBI lineage: Eukaryota > Viridiplantae > Streptophyta > Magnoliopsida > Poales > Poaceae > Triticum > Triticum aestivum. The sequence continues at coordinate 109,344,281 of NC_057804.1, read as the reverse complement.
GAAGGCGCGCTCGAGGGAGCACACCGCATCCTTCTCTTGACATGCGACCGTGATGACGCCGCCGCTTCCTGGCATCTTGAGGACGTTGTAGCTGTGGTGCGTAGCCGCCATGAACTTGGCCAGCGCTGGGTACCCTAGGATGGCGTTGTAGGGCAGACGGATGTCGGCGACGTCGAAGTCGATGAGCTTGGTGTGGTAGTTGTTGCACTCGCCGAAGGTGATAGGGAGGCGGACCTGCCCTATCGGATGTGTAGAACCGTCGGTCACTCCTGAAAATGGCTTGGTTGGGTGAAGCTGGTAGTACGGCACTTGGAGTCTGTCGAACGTCTAAACAAACAGGACATTGAGCCCTGCTTCGCCATCAATGAGAGTCTTGGTGACGACCACGTTGCTGATGACGGGAGAGAGCATAGGGAGCGCGACAGCAGTGGCCGCGCACTTGAGATGGTCTGAGGAGCTGAAGGTGATGGCGCACTTGGACCACCTGAGAGGGCGAGTTGCTTTGGGCATGGGGAGCGCTGCATTCTCCTCACGCACAAACTACTTGAAGACGCGGTGGGACGCTGGGGCCTGCGAGCCGCCCAAGATGCAGGCGATGGCTCGAGGCTCCTGGAAGCCCCTAGCCCCCTCGTCTTGGTGATGATCTTTAGTCCTTCTTGGTGGTGGAGGCAGAGGAGGTAGAGCTGCATTGCCCTGAGGGCTCTCCTCATGAGGCTGCTCCCTCCAGGCGCCCTCGCGAAGTTGGCCCTGCCAGTGGTCCTCCCGAGGCTGGTCGCGCCACTCCTGATGGTGGTCGTGTCTGTCCCAGCATCCTCCGCCTGGGCCACCTCCACGGCCGTAACCTTGATCATTGCGCTCGGGGCGTCGACCGAAGCACCCGTCGTAGAGGGTCCTGATCTCCTGACAGTCGTTGGTGTTGTGGCTGTGAACGTTGTGGAAGACGCAGAACAACCGGTTTCTCTTGGATGACTCGGGGTGGTCCCAGCCATGCTTCGTCTTTGGCTCGGCCGCGAGCACAACCGGCCCTTGCACTTCATGTCCTTGGCCTTGGCCTTCTTGTCTTCTGGATCAGCATCGGGGAGCTCGAGGAGGGAGAGGCGCCCCTCCGCAGCTCTTGCGCACTTGTTCACCATGTTGAACATCTCTAGAGCTGCACAGAGATCCTCATGGATAGCGAGCTCCTCCTTCATCTTGACATCACGGACGCCATCAATGAATGCTGAAATGATGGCCTCATCCGACACCTTGGGAATCTTGAGGCGAACGTTGTTGAAGCGCTGGATATACTTCTGCAGGGTCTTGGTTGCTGCTTGATGCGATGTAGGTCACCCACGGCTGGCGGACGGTCATGAATGCCCGGGAAGTTGGCGATGAAGTGGCCGTGCATCTCCTCCCAGGAAGAGACCGACCCCTTGGGTAGGTTCAGGAGCCAAGAATGCGTGCCATCCTTGAGGGCCATCGGGAACTAGTTTGCAGGAACTCGGCGGGGTTGGCGGTGTCGTCGTAGCGCGGAGGCAGGTCGGGCTTGAACTTGCTTGGCTAGACGACGTTGCGAAGCTTCGGGGTGAATGTGCGGCATCCTGCCGTGGCCACTGGAGCCCGTCGAGGGGGTGGAACCTGGTCCTGGTGCACGCGCACCGTCACCTCCTGCGGTGGTACGCGGGCCAGATGTGGGGGTGCTGGAAGTATGCGTGCTTCTCCTTGAGGTTGCTGCACCACCTGGCAGCTCACATCCTCCCGAGCCGGCACAGGGCGCGGTGGGTCGCGCCGTGGTGCCCCACGCCTTGGCCCGACGATGACGCCCTGGGCCGGAGGTGGTGGAGGAGCCCCGTGAGCTACATCACCCGCTGTAGGTGGCTGCTGAGGCAGTGAGCGAGCCGGAGCGGCGGAGCCCCCGGCCACGCTGACGAGCTCAGCGATCCGCTCGAGCCACTCCTCGTAGAGGTCGCCGACCGGGCGGTAGAAAAGGAGCTCGTGCGCCATGAGCAGAGCGGCCTGTGCGTCCGCCTGGCTGTGACACGCGTGGGAGGACGAAACTGCTGGGGTCAGTGACGGAGTAGCGGTGCGCCCATCGAGGCGCACCGACGGGTGCAGCGAAGAAGCATGCTGCTCGTGGTCGGCAGGGCCCGTGGCAGCGTTGGCCACCAGAGACGGAGCACGACGAGCACGACCATCGCCCGCTGGAGCCGTCTGAGCAACACGAGTGGCGACTGCGGCCCGGCGCTCGACGCGAGCTCGGCGTGCGTCGGCCATGGAGGTGTCGGAGTGGCGGTGGATCGATTGGCGAAAGAGAAGATCTAACGCACCCCTACCTGGCGCGCCAAATGTCAGATTATGGGTTCCGCAAGCCGTTGAGAGGTTCGAACTCTGGTGTGCATGCGGAGATCTCAACCTACCCAGCCTGCCTACTCGCGATCCTCCTAAGCCTAGCACGACGAGCTCAAAGAGACAAAGAGACACAAAAGTTTATCCTGGTTCGGGACACCTTGCGGTGTAATACCCTACTCCAGCGTTTTGGTGGATTGCCTCGGAGGGCTAAGGATGAACTAGTACAGTGGATGAACTGGCCTCAGGAGGTGAGGTGTTCTTGAGCTCGAGGGAGCTGAGGGGATGTCCACTCGATCCGATCCTCCTCTATGGTGGTGGCTAAGTCCTATTTATAGTGGCCTTGGTCCTCTTCCCAAATGTTGGCGGGAAGGGATCCCACAACGGCCGGATTTGAAAGGGCACAAGTAGTACAACTTATCCTGACAAAAGTAGTCTTCACCTGCAAAAAGCCTCTGGTCGTGACGCTGCGGTGGGCTCGGCGATGACCTCCGTCCTGCCGTCCTAGCGGTCTTGGTCTTGTTGCACCAGAATGGAAACCTTTGGTTGATTCCTCGGGACTTCGTGCCTACGGCCTGCATCCTTTGCACTGAAGAGGAAACCTGCGCTCTGTGCCCGCTGGCGCCCGCCTGGCCTTGGTCGTCATGGCTCACGTCAGCTGGGCCTCGTGAGGTAAACCTTGCATAGAACTCTCCACCCCTCGGGAGCCAGCCTGAAGAGGCTGATCCCCTCGGGGGTCTTGGCGTCATCCGCCTCGCGAGGCTTGGCCGCTCGCGGGGGTCTTGAGTTGTTGATGCTGAAGCTGGGCCTTACCAGGCCGTCGATGGAGCCACATGGTGGGCTGCAGGCAGGCAGGGCTAGATACCCTCATCCAGAACGCCGACAACCACATCAGTAGCATTACTTGCATTGCATTAACCTGAATAATTGTCATGATATTGTTTGTCATTATGCTTATGTTTGTTGTGAGATTGCAAGTACATTCAATGTACTGACCTGACGTGTCTGCCAAATTTCAGGCAAGTCGTATCGGATCGGAGAGCTTCCCGCGTCTAGATCGTGTCCACGTCGGTGTCCCTGTGCTATGGAGTTCCGCTTCGTTGTCGTTACGCTGCCGTGTAGTTTATGTGATCGAGGCCCCTTCATGTTCATTAAATAATGTACATACTGTTGAGCCGCACCATGTGTGCCACTTGGCCTCTTATCTCGATGTAATATCAGACATATGTTTCCACTAGCATCAATAAAGCGGTTGTTTCTGTACCATGTTGTTGTCTGTTGCCAGAAGACTTGATCTCTGGGCTGGCAATGCAAGGTAAACCGGTTGCTTTGAGCCTGGGTGCCACAGTTTGACCTTTCGGTCTCTAGTGTTCCGAGGCCATGTCTGGACATGCTAGGCTCGTCAAGTTTAACCCAAGTATTCCACATGTGCAAAACTGTCTTGCACCCGTTGTATGTGAACGTACAACTTATCACACCCGATCATCACATGGTGTCTCGGCACGAGAAACTGCCGCAGCGGTGCATACTCAGGGAGAACACTTATACCTTGAAATTTTAGTGAGGTGTCATCTTATAATGCTACCACCGTACTAAGCAAAATAAGATGCATAAAAGATAAACATCACATGCAATCAAAATATGTGACATGATGTGGCCATCATCATCTTGTGACTTTGATCTCCATCTCCAAAGCACCATCATGATTTCCATCGTCACCGGCTTGACACCTTTATCTCCATCATAGCACTGTTGTCATCTCGCCAACATTGCTTCTACAGCTATTGCTAACGCATAGTGATAAAGTAAAGCAATTACATGGCATTTGCATTTCATACAACAAAGTGACAACCATAGGGCTCCTACCAGTTGCCGATAACTTCTACAAAACATGATCATCTCATACAATAACGTATACCACATCATGTCTTCACCATATCACATCACAACATGCCCTCCAAAACAAGTTAGGCGTCATCTACTTTGTTGTTGCAAGTTTTACGTGGCTGCTACGGGCTTCTAGTAAGAACCATTCTTACCTACGCATCAAAACCACAACGGTGATTTATCAAGTTTGTTGTTTTAACCTTCAACAAGGACCGGCTGTAGTAAAATTTGATTCAACTAAAGTTGGAGAAACAGACACCCACCAACCACCTTTATGCAAAACAAGTTGCATGTCTGTCGTGGAACCGGTCTCATGAACGTGGTCATGTAAGGTTGGTCCGGGACGCTTCATCCAACAATACCGCCAAATAAAAATAAGACATTGGTGGTAAGAAGTATGACGATCACCGCCCACAACTCTTTGTGTTTTACTCGTGCATATCATCTACGCATAGACCTCGCTCGGATGCCACTGTTGGGGAAAGTAGTATGCAATTTCATAAAAATTCCTACGCTCACGCAAGATCTATCTAGGAGATGCATAACAACGAGAAGGGGAGAGTGTGTCCACGTACCCTCGTAGACCGAAAGCGGAAGCGTTTTTTAACGCAGTTGATGTAGTCAAACTTCTTCTCGTTCCTACCGATCAAGCACCGAACGTACAACACCTCCGAGTTTTGCACACGTTCAGCTCAATGACGCCCCTCGAACTCTTGATCCAGAAAAGTGTTGAGGGAGAGTTCCATCAGCACGAAGGCGTGGTGACGGTGATGGTGAAGTGATCCGCACAGGGCTTCGCCTAAGCACTACAAGAATATGACCGGAGGCGTAAATTGTGGAGGAGGGCGCCGCACACGGCTTGGACCAATTGATGTGTGTTGTAGACACCCCCACGTATATAAAGGGGGGGAGGAGGCCGGCACTAGGCACACCCAAGTAGGAGGAATCCTACTTGGGCTCCTAGTTGAATTCGCCCCCCCCCCTCTTTTCCTTTTACCGGAGGGGGAAAGGGGGAAAGAGAGAGAGAGAGGGGAGAGAAGGAAAGGGGCGCCGCCCCCTTCCCTAGTCTAATTTGGCCTCCTTCCCTGTGCCCCCCCCCCCCCCCCCCCCCCGCGGTACTTTGATATGTACCCGATACATTCCGGAACACTTCTGGTGTCCGAATACTATCCTCCAATATATCAATCTTTACCTCTCGACCATTTCGAGACTACTCGTCATGTCCGTGATCTCATCCGGGACTCTAAACAACATTCGGTCACCAAATCACATAACTCATAACTCATATAATACAAATCGTCATCGAATGTTAAGCGTGCGGACCCTACGGGTTCGAGAACTATGTAGACATGACCGACACACCTCTTCGGTCAATAACCAATAGCAGAACCTGGATGCTCATATTGGTTCCTACATATTCTATGAAGATCTTTTATTGGTCATACTGCAATGACAACATACGTAATTCCCTTTGTCTCGGTATGTTATTTGCCCAAGATTTGATCGTTAGTATCTTCATACCTAGTTCCAGCTCATTACCGGCAAGTCTCTTTACTCATTCCTTAATGCATCATCCCGCAACTAACTCATTAGTCACATTGCTTGCAAGGCTTATCATGATGTGCATTACCGAGAGGGCCCAGAGATACCTCTCCGATACTCGGAGTGACAAATCCTAATCTCGATCTATGCCAACCCAACAAACACCTTCGGTGATACCTGTAGAGCATCTTTGTAATCACCTAGTTATGTTGTGATGTTTGATACCACACAAGGTATTCCTCCAGTATCCGGGAGTTGCATAATCTCATAGTCAAAGTAATATGTATATGTCGTGAAGAAAGCAATAGCAATAAAACTTAAGGATCATTATGCTAAGCTAACGGATGGGTCTTGCCCATCACATCATCCTCCTAATGATGTGATCCCGTTCATCAAATGACAACACATGTCTATGGCTAGGAAACTTAACCATCTTTGGTTGATGAGCTAGTCTAGTAGAGCTTACTAGGGACACTATGTTTTGTCTATCTATCCACACATGTATCAAGTTTTCGGTTAATACAATTCTAGCATGAGTAATAAACATTTATCATGATATAAGGAAATATAAATAACAGCTTTATTATTGCCTCTAGGGCATATTTCCTTCATGAACCTATTACAAAACATGATCATCTCATACAATCAACATATATCACATCACGCTTTGGCCATACCACATCACAACATGCCCTGCAAAAACAAGTTAGACGTCCTCTACTTTGTTGTTACAATTTTTACGTGGCTGCTAGGGAAAACTATAAGAACCATTCTTATCTACGCAAAACCACAACGGTAATATACATGTTACCTTTTAACCTTCTACAAGGACCTCCTTTGTCAATTCAGATTCAATTAAAGTAGGAGAGATAGACACCCGCAAAGACACTTTATGCAATACAAGTTACACGTCAAAAAGTGGAACCGGTCTCATGTGTGAGGACATGTAAGGTTAGTCCGAGCGGCTTCACCCCACAATACCACCGAATCCAAATAATACAAGGGAAGTAAGCAATCTGAACATCAATGCCCACAACAACTTTGTGTTCTACTCATGCATATACATCAACGCATAGACCTAGCTCTTGATACCACTGAAGGGGAACGTTGCATGAAAATCAAAAAAAATCCAACAAATCACCCAAGATCTAATCTAGGAGATGCATAGCAACGAGAGGTGAGTGTGTCTACGTACCCTTGTAGACCGAAAGTGTTAGCGTCGTAACGTGATCGATGTAGTCATACTCGTCGTGATCCAATCACAATCCAATCTGATCTAGTGCCGAACGGACGACACCTCCGAGTTTAGCACACCTACGGCTTGGTGGCATCCTCTCCTTCTTTATGCAGCAAGAGAGTGAGAGGAGGTAGATGAGATCTAAACCAACACGCCGACATGGTGGTGGTAATGGCACCGAAATGCCGACAGGGCTTCGCCAAGCGCTGACGAATCGAGGTGGAGGCTTATTAGGAGAGACAGGAGCTTCGGTTTTGTGTGTCCATCCCTTGCGCCCCCTCCCCATTATATATAGGGGTGTGGGAGGGATGGGGAGCAACCCTAGCCCCTCCTCCAAGGAGGGGAGGCGTCCAAGGGAGGAAACTTGCCTCCCAAGGCAAGTGGACTCCCTCCCACTAAGGGTTTCTCCTTCCCACACGGCTAGTTTCCTTGGCCCATTAAGGCCTGGGTGCCCCTACAGAACATGCTACTGTATGGGACGTGGTGGAACCCTATGAGGACTTCCGGACCCCTCCGGAACCTTCTGGAATCTTCCGGTGATTTCCCGGTACAATACCAAAAAATCGAACTTTTTCCTGGAACCCCGACAACAACTTTCTATATATAAACCTTTACCTTCGGACCATTCTGGTGCTCCTCATGACGTCCCAGATCCCATCCGGGGCTCCGAACAACCTTCAGATTTTCCACTATTAATATCTCAATACTACCCTAGCGCTACCGAACGTTAAGCGTACAACCCTACGGGTTCAAGAATCATGTAGACATGACCGAGACTCCTCTCAGGTCAATAACCAATAGCGGGACCTAGATTCCTATATTGGTTCCCACGTATTCCATGAAGATCTTTATCATTTGAACCATGAAGTCAAGGATTCAGTTAATCTCGTATACAATTCCCTTTTTCCAGCGATATGTTACTTGCCCGAGATTCGATCGTCGGTATCTCCATACCTAGTTCAATCTTGTTACTGGCAAGTCTCTTTACTCGTTTAGTAATACAAGATACCGTGACTAAACTCATTAGTCATATGCTTGCAAGCTTCTTGTGATGTTGTATTACCGAGAGGGCGCAGAGATATCTCTCCGTCACACGGAGCGACAAATCCCAGTCTCGATCCATGCCAACCCAACAGACACCTTCGGAGATACCTATAGAGAATCTTTATGATCACCCAGTTATGAAGTGATGTTTGATAGCACACAAGGTATTCCTCCAGTATCCGGGAGTTGCATGATCTCATGGTCTTAGGAATAGATAATTGACATGAAGAAAGTTATAGCAATAAACTCAAGTGATACAATTGAATGCTAAGCTTATGGTCCGGTCTTGTCCATCACATCATTCTCCTAATGATATGATCCCGTTATCAAATGACAACTCATGTCTATGGTTAGGAAACCTTAACCATCTTTGATCAACGAGCTAGTCTAGTAGAGGCATACTAGGGACACAGTGCAGTTTATGTATTCACACATGTATGTAAGTTTTTGGTCAATACAATTCTAGCATGAATAATGAACATTTATCATGAACTGGGAAATTTGATAATAACCAATTTATTTTTTACTCTAGGGCATATTTCCAATAGAATTACCGAGACGCGGCTCTGCCCTAGCCATTGCACTTTGGTCCCACTGAGATGTTATAATCAGTCTCACCAAAAAGCCTAACAGTCAAGTCTTTTACACTAGTCGGTCTCACCGAGATTATCATATCGGTGCCATCGAGTTGGGTCAAAAGCTTGTAAGAGTTAGGTTTTTGGTGCTGCCTATTTATACCCCTCTGATACGTCTCCATCGTATCTGCTTTTTTAAACTCTTTTGTTGTTGTTTGGACTCTAATTTGCATGATTTGAATGAAACTAACCCAAACTAACGCTGTTTTCAGCAGAATTGCCATAGTGTTATTTTTGTGCAGAAATCAAAGTTCTCAGAATTGACCTGAAAATTTACGAAGAATATTTGTGGAATATATAAAAAAATGGCGGAAGAATATACCAGAGGGGGGCCACCCAGGAGCCACAAGATCGGGGGGCGCGCCCACCCCCTAGGGAGCGGTTAGTGAGCTTGTGGGCCCATGGACCTCCGGCAACCCTAACTCCAACTCCATATATACCTATTCGCCAAGAAAAAAATCAGAGAGAAGGATTCATCGCATTTACGATACAGAGCCGCCGCCACCTCCTGTTCTTCATTGGGAGGGCTGATCTGGAGTCTGTTCGGGGCTTCGGAGGATGGAATCCGTCGCCGTTGTCATCATCAACCTTCTTCCATCACCAACTTCATGATACTCACCGTTGGAAGTGAGTAATTCCTTCGTAGGCTTGCTGGACGGTGATGGGTTGGATGAGATTTATCATGTAGCCGAGTTAGTTTTGTTAGGGCTTGATCCCTAGTATCCACTATGTTTTGAGATAATGTTGCTATGACTTTGGTATGCTTAATGCTTGTGACTAGGGACTGAGTGCCATGATTTCAGATCTGAACCTATTATGTTTTCATGAATATATTTGTGTTCTTGATCCTATCTTGCGAGTTATACGCACCTATTACGAGTTATCATCTGCATACCCCAAAGTGACAATAATTGGGATTGTTTTCGGTGATTGTCTTAGTTTGAGGAGTTCATGTATTCACTAAGTGTTAATTCTTTGATCCGGTTCTCTACTAAAAGGAGGCCTTAATATCTCTTAGTTTCCTTATGGACCCCGCTACCACGGGAGGGTAGGACAAAAGATGTCATGCAAGTTCTTTTTCATAAGCACATATGACTATATACGGAATACATGCCTACATTATATTGATGAATTGGAGCTAGTTCTGTGTCGCTCTAGGTTATAACTGCTACCTGATGAATATTATCCAACACAATTATCCATCGTTGATCCAATGCCTACGAGCTCTTCATATATTGATCCTTGCTAAGTTACTTTCACTGTTGCTACTATTACAATCACTACAAAACCACTACTGTTACTATTGCCACTGTTACTGTTACAATCATACTACTTTGCTACTGATCACCTTGCTGCAGATATTAAGTCTTTCATGTGTGGTTGAATTGACAACCCAACTGCTAATACTTGTGAATATTCTTTCGCTCCCCTTGTGTCAAATCAATAAATTTGGGTTGAATACTCTACACTTGAAAACTATTGCGATCCCCTATACTTGTGGATTATCAAGACATTTTTCTCCCTCCACCACCACTTACTCTCTAAGAGAGCCATCAAAATGAACTGGTACTTCAACCATTCATTTTCTAAGAGAGAAATGTCTACTCATGTATTGAGATCAAGAGGTTCCATTCCCACCATTTGAATCTTGATTTCTAGCCTCTTCAAGTTGCTTTCCACTCCAATCCTTTTCCTTCCCAAGCCAAATCTGAGAGAGAGAGAGAGAGGGAGGGAGAGAGAGAGAGATAGAGAGATAGATAGAGAGAGAGAGAGATTGAGTGTTGAGGAGACTATCATTCGAAACACAAGAGCAAGGAGTTCATCACCAACACAACATCTATTACCTTTTGGATAGTAGTGTCTCCTAGATTGGTTAGGCGTCACTTGGGAGCCTTCAAGATCATGTGGAGTTGAACCAAGGAGTTTTTAGGGGCAAGGAGATCTCCTACTTCGTGAATATCTACCCGAGTGAGGCTAGTCCTTCGTGGACGGAAGCCATGGTGGAATAGACAAGGTTGCTTCTTCGTGGACCCTTTGTGGGTGGAACCCTCCATGGACTCGCGTAGCCATTACCCTCCATGGGTTGAAGTCTCCATCAATGTGGACGTACGATAGCACCAGCTATCGGAACCATGCCAAAAATTATCATGTCTTCATTGCGTTCGAAATATCCAAACCCCTCATTTACTTACATGTGCAATGTTTTACTTTCCGTGGCTATACTCTTAGAATTGCATGTGTAGGGTGATACTTGGCTTTATAGAATTGCTAAAATCTGCCCACAACTAAAATTAGGAAAATTATAGGTTTTATTTGGTCAA